>NW_021604654.1:585951-621330 GCF_004785775.1 Grammomys surdaster
CCATCCCGGAGACCCGCCCTCAATGTGGGAGGGGTGGGCCCATCCCGAAGACCCGCCCTCAATGTGGGTGGCCCCCTCCTATGGCCTGGGCTCCTAGACGGAATACAGCAGGAGCAGTGCGCCAGTTCACCTCTCTGCCTGCTGCCTGAGAGTTTGGTGTGGTCAGCCGCCAAGACTGACTGTGCTCGCAAACTGTGGGTCGAGGTAAAACTCTCCTCACGTCGCTCATCTCAGTGCAGCATACGTAACGAAGCTACGCGATGCAGAACTGACTCTTTTCTATGCTTTAGGAATCGAGGGTTGGTACTCAGCCGCCTGCGTCCAACCTCAGGACTGGCCGCAGACACGGCAGGCGCCACAGGAAGACAGACAGACGGAGAAAAGAAAGCTCCGTGGGGGGATGATTGTAGAGTGGAACCGAGCAAGCACAAGGCCTGGATCACAGACCTGGACACAGGCTCCGCCCCTCCGGTCTCGACCAGTCGCCAGGGAAGGTGTCTCATTTCAGTACTGGAGGTGAAACCAAGGCTTAGAGCATGCTGGGAAGGGTTGCGCACCGGAGCTCCCAGCATGCACGGTGGGTTCAAGCTTTTGTCCACTGTGCTCACAGATGTTCTATGAGATCACCCTGCTCCACATGTTACAGTAGGAATACTGTGTATTTCTGTATTTTGTGACTTTATCAAGCACCTTTTTTTTTAAAGACGGGGTCTTTTTTGTTTGTTTGTTTTCTTGGTTTTTGTTTGTTTTGGTTTTTTTGTTTTGTTTTTTGTTTGTTTGTTTGTTTTTCGAGTCAGGGTTTCTCTGTGTAGCCCTGGCTGTCCTGGAACTCACTCTGTAGACCAGGCTGGCCTTGAACTCAGAAATCTGCCTGCCTCTGCTCCCAAGGCGTGTGCCACCATGCCCAGCAGACAGGGTCTTACTATGAAACCTTAACCAACCGAAAACTGTAGACCACCACACCCAGCCTATTCTTTTTTTTTTTTTTTCAAAACTGGGTCTTGCATAGACCAGGCTAGCCTCCAACTCCTATAAGGCCAAGGATGAGCTTGAACTCCTGATCCACCACCACCCCTGGGTGCTGGGACCACTCAGGGTGGTTTATTTGGGTGCCCTCACAAGAGCCTTTACTGCTACTGTATGTGTGGTTCCAATCCTGTATGTTGGAAACCTAGCACACACAAAAACATCCACAGCCCCTGTCCATAGAACAGTCCCTTAGTGGAACTCTGTTTCCTGAAATGAAGAAGAGGCATGTTCCTTTACCAACTCTCAAGAATCAGTGAACAAACACACATGCCATGTTCCCATGGAGCCAGGCAGGGAGATGTCCTACGGCGTGTCTGCTCCTCCACCAACTGTCACATAATACAAAGCCCACTCTGTTGTGCGTCAGTTCACTCTGCTGCTGAGTAAGTCAGAAGGAGGTGAAGGTTCCAGAACAATGTGGACAGGGAAGAGAATGTGCAAAGGCTGTCTTCTTGGGACCAATCCTGAGGGCTGCGGTGTGCTTCTGTCCAGCTGTGCTGTGACCCCCACACAGGAACCACTCGTCTGGTTTTTGTCTTTGTACTTGAGTCTATCTGGATAACATGGACCATGAGAGAAGCTGGGTGTGAGGGGCCATGGATGAAGATGGCAGCTGCTCTTCCTGTGGGTTAGTTCTTCAGCACGACGGAGGAGAAGGCTCAGGAGATGGCTCTTGGGGCTAGCACCAGCCCCACAACCTACAGACTGCAGCTCAAGACCCCAGAATGCCATAAAACCAACATAGACCACAGGTCTGTGACCGTAGCCTTCTTGGAGGAGATGGGGAGGTAGAGACAAGAGGCTAGTCTGTGAACAGAAACCCTGCCTCAAACCAGGTAGCACTGAGGACTGACACTGGGCTGTGCTCTGGTCTCCAGCAGTGGGCAGCATCTACATCCTCACCCACCAAGAGTCTTTGTCTGTCTCTGTCTGTCCCCCCACCCCTTTCCCTCTCTCTGTGACAAGATCCAGCTCTGTACACCAGGCAGGCTCACAGAGATCCATCTGCCTCTATCTCCTGAGTGTTGAGATTGAAGGTGTGCACCACCACTGCTGGCTGAGATATGCATCTTTATTGTTTCTTACTTTGTGTGTCTCTGTGTGTGAAGGTGCATCCAAGCTGAGTTCCGGCCAGCGACCTCAGATCCTTTTACCTGATCCTCAGTGTGAGCTACTGAGTCTTCCCGTCTCCCCAAACTTTAAAGATGTCTAAATCACTCAGAACACCCAATTGTTTATAAAATATTAACAGGGAGGAAAATAAGTCTATCCATGGCCAGGTCGGAGGTGATTTTTGGAATGGCAGTCGTTGGGATTGGAGTGACCATACCTTAATCACAGCATTTGGAGAGCAGAGGGAGGAGGGTGGCGAGCAGCCCGAGGCTAGCTTGCTCTAAGTATGAGTTCCAAGATACCAAGGGCTACATAGGGGAACCTGGTTTCAAAAAGCAAAAGAAAAGGATAATGAAGTGTCGGGCCATCGATGTCAGGCCATCGAGATGACTCCAGTGAGGTGGCTAGCTGCCAAGCCCTGTGACTCAGGTGACTTGGGTGCCATCCTGAACCTAAATTGTGGAAGGAGAGAACTGACTCCTTTGTGTTGGCGTCTGACCTCCATGCTTGCCCTAGCACAGGCTCAACCACTTGCAATAAATAAGTGTGGGGGTGTTTGTTTGTTTGTTTGTTTGTTTTTTGAGACAGGGTTTCTCTGTGTAGCCCTGGCTGTCCTGGAACTCACTCTGTAGACCAGGCTGGCCTTGAACTCAGAAATCCGCCTGCCTCTGCCTCCAAAGTGCTGGGATTCAAGGCGTGAGCCACGACTGCCCGGCAAGTGTGTGGGTTTAAAAAAAAAAAAAAAACTTTTTGAAAAAGCAATGCAGAGCATCTTCATGGTCCCAATGTTACTTTTTTCCTTTAAAAGTAGACGTGGGGGAGGGGGAGGCGGTGGTGGCGCACACGCCTTTAATCCCAGCACTTGAGAAGCAGAAGCAGGCAGATCTCTGTGAGTTTGAGGCCTGGTCTACAAAACAAACTCTCGGACAGCCAGGGCTACACAGAGAGACTCTGTCTCGGAAAAAAAAAAAAAGTAGACGTGGGGGAGCACAGGCTGGCTCATTCAGCTGCTTGTGAGACCTGACCATGTGGGGATGGGGGAGTCATCCTTTTAAAAAGCTGGGACGTGGCTAACTCAGGAGCGCAGTGGAGTGCAGGGCGGGTGTGGGTGGGCTGTGCAGGCCTGTCCTTTTCTCAGTGGCGAGGTGGAGGCAGGAGAGTTAAGACTTCACAGTCAGCCTCGACTGCTTAGTTCAAGACTTGACAGAGCGATATGAGACCTGCCAATCAGTATTGGTTAAATAGTTGTTAATTAATGGGACGTTCAGTTAATTAGACAATCACTTAGTTAAAAGGCCCAGCAAACATCGGCCTCTAGTAGGCACCGTGGCTTGGCAGGGGGCGGGGAGACGTGTTGAGTGACCTGGGAGGTCCCATTTCCCATCAGACACTTGGAGTCTGGGTACAGAAAGGGTGTTGGACAACTGTCTTACACCAACTGCTTAGTAATTTTTTTTCAGGTCGTCTGGGATTAAAGTCTGAAGCCACCACACTAGGCTCGATTCATTTTGCATTTTTTGTTTGTTTTTTGATTTTTGATTTTTGTTTTTTCGAGACAGGGTTTCTCTGTGTAGCCCTGGCTGTCCTGGAACTCACTCTGTAGACCAGGCTGGCCTCAAACTCAGAAATCCGCCTGCCTCTGCTCCCAAGTGCTGGGGTTAAAGGCGTGTGCCACCACTGCCCAACTGCATATTTATTTATTTATTTATTTATTTATTTATTTTTTGGTTTTTGAGACAGGGTTTCTCTGTGTAGCCCTGGCCATCCTGGAACTCACTCTGTAGACCAGGCTGGCCTCGAACTCAGAAATCCGCCTGCCTCTGCCTCCCAAGTGCTGGGATTACAGGCGTGCGCCACCACTGCCCGGCCTGCATATTTATTTTTAATTTATATATTTTTGAGACGGGGTCTTTTGTAGCCCAGGCTAGACACCAACTCACTCTGCCAAGCCCTCCAGTCCTGAGCAACCTCACTAGGTGGCTTATTCACTTCCTTCTTGTTTGTATTTAGACACAAGGTGTCACTGTCTAACCCAGACTGACCTTGAACTCATAGCAATCCTTCAGCCTCCACTTCCTAAGTGCTCAGACAACAGGCATGTGCCTGCAGATCCCTGGCATAAGATTTTTATTGATTCTCTAGGAACTTTGCTTCACTTGCCGGATCACATTCACTTCTCAGTCCTTCCATGTCCCCCTTCCCTCTTGTGACCTCCCCAAAAAGTACAAATAAACCAGGTGGTGGTGGCATCTCTGAGTTAGAGGCCAGCCAGGTCTACAGAGTGAGGTCCAGGACAGCCTGAGCTACCAGAGAAACACTGTCTCAAAAAAACAAAACAAACAAAAGTAAAGTAAAAAAATAATTTAAGTATAAGTTGGTTTGTGTTTTGCATACACTCACTGGAGCATGGTCAGACTGAGGCCTGGCCTGAGCGTCAGGCTCTTAGGAGGAAGCCAGGGTAGGTGTGTGGTGCATCTGTAGAGCTCCAGCTGTGGGGTGAGGCCCTGGCTTCTAAAGTAAGCACCAAGGAAACAGGGCTAGCTGGGGCTCAGTGGTTAGAGCATCCATTATCTTCACAGAGGACCTGTGGATTCTGTTCCCAGCACCCACATGGCAGCTCACAACCATCTGTAAGTCCAGTTCCTGGGTATCAGCTGCCCTCTGCAGGGACGGCATGCACAGAGTGGACAGAATGACCGAGAGCATCTTAGCCAGGGTATAAGGACACACACCTGCCATCCCAGCACTGGAAGGCACGAGTCCTTGTCACAAACAAAGCTAAGTGTGTCCTGTGACCCCAAAGCTCAACACATCAGGTGGTGTTGGGATGGCACCCGGTCTCCAGGGCCCTTCTGCTTCGCAACAGGGTTCGCTATAACCTTCGTATCCCGTGACTGTGAAGCAATCACTAAGACTGTAGCAAGACACCCAAGGCTGGGGCAGGGCCAGTGATGCATGAGCAGGCAGATGGGCCTGAGGCTGCCCCCGATGCTGACCTGGGCAGAAGCAGGTGACCTTCATGTCATCAACAACAGAGGACCCTGGGCATCCATCTTGGAGAACATAGTCCCCCCTGGCATGAACCTTCTCATATCTGTCCTCACTCCGGCTCCTGGAGAATCTTCTAGAACTGTCTGCAGCATGGGACTGATCCTGCAGGGACCACTCTACAATCCCAGCCTGTAGTCCCTGGGACCAGACCCTTGGTCACCTGTCTGCCCTGCGCCCTTCAGCACCTCTGTTCCCAGCTCATTCATTTGCAATCCTACAAACCGCTAATGTGACCCTCCAAGCTGAAGGCGTTTGCACAGGATGTTCTGGATGTAAATGCTGTTCCACCCATCTGACCCACTTTCCTCCTGTGGTTCCTTGCCTACCCTAGGTACAAGTACTGGCTACCCTACTGTCCCTCAAACTCCTAATCCTCCTGCCTCCACCTCCTGAGTACTGGGATGACAGGTGTGGGCCTCCACACCTAGTTCTAACATGAACTTTGGGGGGGGTCACCAGGGCGGTCTTCTAGGGCGGGGAGCAGGGAACAATTTCTTAGTTAAGTCCTCTCCCCTCTCCCTTGACCTAGCATATTGGGGCGAGGGATGGCTTAGCTGGTTAAGTGCTTGGAGCATGACCCTGAGGGCCAGAACTCCCTCAGAGCAGGGGTGGGGGCGGGGACACATCACACACCTTCCTGGAATAGAACTGATTAAAAATGCTCGGCCAGACAAGCTGGAGTGAAGCCTTGAGAGTTATCCAAGAGAGAGCAGAGTCCCTGTGGCCACCCAGTCACACCCCTGTCACTATCACAAGGGAGTTACTCACACGGGGGGGTGGGGGGGACTCTTCCTCCTCTTCCAGAGGCTCCCCCAGATGCCAAGGTGGGGAGACAGGCTCAGGTGAGCAGATAAGTGATGAGGACCCAGAACAGCAGACCTGGGTGTGGTCTGGTCTGGCAGCAGGGGCCAGGGTGAGTCAGGTACTCTGTCCCTCACACGGTGCAGTCTGTCCCGACACACCCAGCTTTGTCAGGACCAAGAGATCAAGCTGCCAGGAGGGACAGAGACGGCCCCCAAGCGTCACCATCACATGATGGTGGCTGTGAACTTGCAGACCCTCCTTATGGTAAAGTAGCCGCCAAAGAACACGCTCCCAGCTTCTCTGTGGGATTCTAGAAGAGGCCCGGCCCCTCCCTGGCCCCTCCCCTCCCCTCCCCTCCCTCAGGGGATTCCAGGCAGGGATTGTTAGGGCTATCCTGTGAGGTACATCATGCTCCTGCCTCTCTTTTTACTTTTGTTTTGGTTTTTTGGTTTTTTGGTTTTTTCGAGACCGGGTTTCTCTGCATAGCCCTGGCTGTCCTGGAACTCACTCTGTAGACCAGGCTGGCCTCGAACTCAGAAATCCACCTGCCTCTGCCTCCCAAGTGCTGGGATTAAAGGCATGCGCCACCACTGCCCAGCATCTTTTTGCTTTCATTTTGTATATTTTATTAGGTTTTTGTTGTTATTTCGTTTTGTTTTTGTTTTTCTAGGGTTTTTTGGATTTGTTTTGTTTTTGGTTTGGTTGAATTTTGTTATTTCTCTTTTTTGTTGTTTTTGTTTTTTTCAAGAAAGTGTTTCTCTGTGTAGCTCTGGAACTTGTTCCATAGACCAGGCTGGCCTTGAACTCAGAGGTTTGCTTATCTCTGCCTTCCAAGTGCTGGGATTAATTAGACCTGCGCCTTCACTGCCCAGTGACTAGTGTTTTTCTTTTGTTTTCTTTTTTGTTTGAGATGGGGGGGGGGTGTCTCATTACCTAGTCCTGGCTGTCCTGGAACTCACTGTGTAGACTCTGCTGTCTTCAAACTTACAGAGATCCAGCTGCCTTACCTCTACCAGAGTACTAAGGGAGAGCCCCAGCACACAAGAAGATTTAAAATCTCCCTGTCTAGTGCACTGGAGATGCTGGGAACAGACCTCTGCCAGCAGGTGGCCACCAGTGTGGCAAGAAGCCATGACACAAATGAACTTCACTTGTGATCACGAATTCTGGCCAAGTCAAACACTACCCTAAGAAGGACATGGATGCCCTTGGGGACTGAGAGAAATACAGAGGCCAAGGGCCACTCAGGAGCCTGCAGGACGCTGTGGGTGCCGGCCTGCGATGTGCTCAGTGTGAAGTCTTGGGCCCCGCAGGGCACCACCATTGTCCCCAGCTTCTGCTTCCTCCGGTTCTCCTGACGCTGCCCCGGGCACTCCACCCATCCACCGAAGTCCCACCAGCTCCCTGCTAGATTTACTCAGGCTAAACTCCCTGAGAGGTCTCAAAGCCCTTTGTGTCCTCTCCTTTCTTCCCTGTGCTGATTCTGGCTCTTTCTCCCTCTCCCTGTCACCTCTTTCCAGGCCTCACTTCAAATGTCTCTTCTCAGAGATTTCTCCCCATCCCTCCACCTCAGGCTGTGCCCCAGGTTTCAGCCCTGTGCTTTATGCCTTTCTGATGCAGTTAGTGGTTGCTAATGTGTTTCCTTATTGCATGGGTGCTGGCTTATACCCCCTCCCCACAGAATGTCACCTCAGGGGCAATTTCTTGCTCCTCTCCCCTCCCTGTCCCTCCTGCTCCTCCACAGACTGTCCTCCATGGTCCTCCCATGCTAGAAGTTCCACCCTCCGCAGGCTTTGCCCAGGTTATCTCTTCAGCCTGACACACCTTCCAGCTGCTCTCCCCTCCAGGACTCTGGGCAACCCGCACTCCTTGCTATGGAGTCATTTGGTTTCTCAGTGGCACTTGTCTGTCAATCAAGCTATGCTCATCTCTCTATCTCTCTACCCAACTCAGTCCAGGATGCTCGTGGATCGATTGGTCATGCCTAAACCAGTGGCTGGCACATAGGAGCTATTCAATTCATAGGAGATATTCTTTTTTTTTTTTTCTTTTTTTTTGGTTTGGTTTTTCGAGACAGGGTTTCTCTGTGTAGCCCTGGCTGTCCTGGAACTCACTCTGTAGAACAGGCTGGCCTCGAACTCAGAAATCTGCCTGCCTCTGCCTCCCAAGTGCTGGGATTAAAGGTGTGCGCCACCACCGCCCGGCCCATAGGAGATATTCAATGAGTATCAATTGAGTGTCAACTGTATACTCACCCTATTCCTAGAGCAGTTAGTAATGACCTATAGAGTCTATCCTGGCCACTGAGTGAGGCTGCTGTGTCTGGAGCAGAGGTAGGATTGGGAGTTAGGGTTGGGGGTCAGGGTTAAGAGGGGTGAAAGAGTGAGGATACAGCACAAGGGAGACAGAAAGTGGAAGGACAACAGGAAGCAGATGGACATGGCAGACAGGGCTTTGAGGGCTGTGCAGGAGTTGGCGGAGAGTTTGCCTAACATGCAAACTGAGCTGTGTGCTAAGCCATGAGGTGAAGGCAGGAGGATCATCTGGAGGTCAAGTTATCCTCAGGTAATACTAAGTGGGACTGGGCTTGGTCAGGGAGGGCACAGGAAGGCAATGGAACAGAGTTGATCACATGGACAGGACAGGTGGCTGAATGCGTGCAAAGGCCCCGGGGTAGAGAAAGTGCAGTTTGTATAAATATTTGTTGGCTAAGGCATGCAGGCCAGGCAATTCCAGAAGGAATTGATTAACACACGGGACAGTGGGGGATGTGCTGTGCTGCAGTCGGGTGGCTCCTGCTTTGCTCCTACAGGGTCAGCGGTTGTCACTCCGCCTGAGGCCGTGAATTCCACGCACCTGTGGTTGCTATTTTTCTCTGTCACAGGAGCTGACAACCTACCCAAGGACCCTGGTTTTTGTTGGGGACCCAACATCCGGCGATGCTAGACAGGAACAGTGGCTGAAAGTAGGGGAGAGGTCACACAGACTGGACACCCCAGACTTCGATCTTTACACCCTGGAAAAAGCACAAAACAGAGATAACAGTTGTCCCGCCCTCCCTCCGCCACTGCCACTCACCACTGGTCCGAGGTCCTGCCTGTCTCCCAGTTGACAGCGGGAGAGCTGGGCTGGGAGCTGCTGGCCAGTATTTCAGCATCCTTTGAGAGAGGGAGACGTGGCAAAGGCTGCAGCAGGTGGTGACAGGGACCTGAAACGAGGCTGCCACAGGCGCAGGATTCATGGATGGGGACATAGTGTCTGGAAAGGTGAGGGCCATGGTGGGGACGCTGAACCGGGAAGGCGCAGGCTGACAGGACCCCTTCACACTGGCAAGAAGACTGAGGCTGGAAAGAGGGTGTACTGGGATTACAGAGCCTTCCAGGGACTTCAGGAAGGGTTGATCCAGGCACCAGTATCTCCTTTGGAATCAGGGTTTCTCTATGTATCCTGGCTGTCCTGGAACTCACATAGATCCTCCTGCCTCCGCCTCCGGAGTGCTGGGATTAAAGCTGTGCATCGCCCAGCCCAGCCTCTCTACTTGCTATTAAAAATATATATATTTGAAATTTTAACTGCACTGTATGTGTGCCGTGGCACAGTAGCCATATGGACATCTAGATTTTTTGTTTGTTTCGCTTATTCTTCTGTTTTGAGTCTTGCTAGTGGTAGACCAAGTTGGTCTGGAACCTACCATCCTCATGTTCTGCCCCCTGATTTGACAGCCTCACACCACCATGGTTTTTAGAGACTCTTGGTTATCCCGGCCCAACTCTGTCTATACTTTAGGCAGATTCACAGAGACCCAGTCCAGGGGCTGAACGGAAGTCACATTTGGCCCAGAAGGAGCTGGGGTGCTGTGTGTCAGAACGAAGTCCTCTCTGTCCTCCATCCAGATGGCGTCCCCTGCCTGCACCATGGCTCCCTTGGACAGCATGGAAGTCCTTGACCTCCTGTTTGATCGGCAGGATGGCATCCTGAGAAACATCGAGCTGGCCGAGAGCTGGATCCTCAGCAGAGAGGAGCAGGTGACGGTCCCCCCAGGAGAGTGCCAGCCACAGCTGAGGGGGCACAGGAGAGTGCCAGCCACAGCCGAGGGGGCACAGGAGAGTGCCAGCCACAGCCGAGGGGGCACAGGATACTCCACTGAGCTGGGAAGCCTGTAAACCTCACACAGCTGCTTAAGCAGCCTTTCAGTATGTAGCTAGACACTCCGTTTAACGGCTATCAGGGGAGGGAGGGGACAGAGGGAGGGCGTGCCGTGCACCCAGTGTCACACAACCAACTTCCACCTGAGTTCAAATTCAAACTCAGAACACAGGCTCCTGTTGGTATCCTTCCCTGTGTGTCACCTCAGATGCTCAGGGAGAAAGAAGGACTTCTTCTCTAAGGCACAGAGAGGGTCAGGGATTTTCCCAGAGTCACACAGCAATCTGAATAAACATGTGTCTTGCTTGCTCCACTCCTCTTCTAGAAAGTTCTACCAGCTTCTGACTCTGATGAATTCCTAAATTCCATCCTGGGACCTGGAGACTCTGACCCCAGCTCCCCAATATGGTCCCCCGCTGACAGTGACAGTGGCATCTCTGAGGATCTACCTTCAGATCCCCAGGACACCCCTCCTCATAGTGGCACTGGACCAGCTGACACTGCAAACAGGTGCCATCCAAGTGGGCATGACGAGGGGCCCTGCCCCGCCTACCTTCCCGGCAGCACCCCAGGCCCCGAGCCGCCAAGGGCACAAGTCCGTGAGGCCTCCGTGGCCATTGACCTGGGTGAGTAGGAAGCTAATGAAAACCCTGGGGGTGGGAGACACAGTGGGGCCTGGAACCCTGGGAGGGGACCACACCAGCTCAGTCCTGAGACACATGAGTCCTCAGAAGGCTCAGACAATGGGCAGCCAGGATGCAAAGCCAGAAGGTAGCCTGAATCCGGCTTCCTCCAACTGTGGCTAACTCAGTTAGTGCTCAATAAACCTGGGGAGATTCCAGAGCCGGGGCACAGGGACAGACTCTGCCCCGAGAAGGACAGCTTATCAGAGGCCACCTTACAGATCAATAATGATTTACTTCAGGGACATTGATCAGCACCCCTAGCTCGGCAGAGCCTCAGCTAAAGATACAGAGACCCAGGGCAGCCTCTGACTAGGCCCCGCCCCTGACCACGCCCCCAGTCCTGTAGGAAGATAGGCAAGGTGAGCATTTGGCCCATTGGTGAACTGATAAAGTCCAGGCTCAGAGCAAGGAAACCCCTTTCCTAAGGTCATACAGCTCTGCGTAGTCTTGTGCTGTTAAACGGCATGCCTGCTGTGTCCCAGCCACATATGATGCAAACCTCCCAGTCCTGGAGTGCTGGACAGCACCCGGTCCGCAATGTAGCTATCTATATCCACAGCTGCCACACTAGTGTGAGTCCCTTACACAATCCTGTGCCTCTAGAGCCCCATGGCACAGACCCACAAGCTAGGATGAGTATAGCAGAGGGGAAACTGAGGCACAAGGACACGTTCCCTTCCATTCAGGCTATGGCCTTGTGGCACCTGCCTTCAGTCCCAGCACTCGGGAGGCAGAGGTCAGCCTGGTCTACAGATTGAGTTCCAGGACAGCCAGGGTTACACAGAGACCCTGTGTTAAGATAATAGGGGAAAGGCCTCTGTTCTTGAAGCTGTAGGGATTTGTTGGAGCCGGCCACCGAGACTGAGCAGCCTGGCTTCCTCTCTGTCCCTCCCCCACCTGCCCAGACATGTGGAGCACAGACACCCTGTACCCAGAGGAGCAGACTGGCTCGCCCTCCCGCTTCAACCTCACTGTGAAGGAATTGCTGCTGTCCGGTGGCGGCGGAGACTTGGTAGGCACCCCCATGACTCCCGGTTGTCTCAAGTCCTAGATGTCAGGAGGAGCCTCCTCTGTCTGCCTTGCACAGCCTGGAACACAGAAGCCCAGAGAGAACCTGGGGTGCATCTCAGTCCCAGACAGTGCATCTGAGCTGCCCTGGGCTGGCAGGCACTCTCTGGTAAAGAAGAGGTGGGGGGAGAAGGAGAGAGAAAGAGAGGGGGGGCTGGGTGGTGCAACTGAGAGATCCCAGAATGGAAGCTGAGGGGGAAGGGGGGGGCACTGCTAAGGACACGAGGACCAGTCCAGGATGCTCCGACAAAAGAGCGGGTTAGGACAGAGAGTACTGGAAGTAGAGGCAGAAGTCACTATTTAGGTGGTGATGATGCAGGACCACTGCACCTGTCAATCAAGCAATCCGCTCCACCCAGAGCCCCACCCCCCAACCACCCCCCCCTTCCCCCCCCCCCTGGCTCGCCCTCACCCCGCCCTCATTTTACTTTTTTGGAGACTTGTGTCTTGCTAAATTTCCCAAGTGGATCTTGAACTTGAGTTCCTGCTATCTCAGTAGTCCTGGGTGCTTGGGTGACAGGCCTGTGCCTCTTCCCATGTGTTCACATGTTTTTAGTTTTGGAGTCTGTGTTGAAAGGCCCTTCGTTTCCATAGCAACAGCATTCCTTGGCCACTTCCCAGCTGCTGGGACCTGGGGGTGGGCACTGCCAGGAGCTAGTGCTGACAGAGGATGAGAAGAAGCTGCTGGCTAAAGAGGGGGTGACCCTCCCCACCCAGCTGCCTCTCACCAAGGTACGTGTGCCCCGGGTGTCTGCACACACGTTCACTGCGACCTGCTGCATGTGACTGGGTCTCATTTTATAGCTGGAGCTGTTCTCAAAGTAATTTCCTTACCTCCCTTCCAAGTACTTTAAGGACAGGCATGTGCCACAGTGCCTGGTGCATGTGGCACTGGGGATGGAACCACTGTGTACCCCTGGCTGTTCTGAAACTCTCTATAGACCAGGCTGGCCTCGAACTCACAGAGGTTCTCCTGCCTCTGTGTCCTAGGTGCTGGGATTAAGGGTGTGCGCCGCTGTGGTCGCAAGTTCTTGTTTACCAATGTTTTCCCGCCTTCCTTGTGTCCTGGTGGCCAAGGAGTGGTTGTGGTTCCTAGGTAGTGCCAGTGGGTAGTACCGTGGCCTGAGACACTGAGCCAAGACAGCAACCACACATTTTCTCAGAGTGGGATCTCCACTGTGGGCAAAGGAAAGCATCAGAGCTCTGGAAACTTCTAGGAGCAAGAATGTAGAGGGAGGGTGGGCAGAGAGCTCTCCCAGCGTGCATCAGGCCCTGGGTTCCATCCCTGGAACCACAGAAACCTGGCAGTGTGGCACATGCCCGTCACCCCAGCACTCAGGAGGAGACAGAAGAATCAGGAGTTCAGGGTCACCCTAGGCTACATGTGAGTTTGAGGCCACCCTGGGCTACATAAGCTCCTGTCTCACACAAAGAAACATGTGTGGTTGGGTGTAGGGTTGGGGACAGCAGAGGCTGACAACATGCCCCCTCCTCTGCAGTATGAGGAACGAGTGTTGAAAAAAATCCGCAGAAAGATCCGGAATAAACAGTCAGCTCAAGAAAGCAGGAAGAAGAAAAAAGAATACATCGATGGTCTGGAGAACCGGTGAGGCGGGCCACAGTGGCGCACTCCCATAGAAACCGAGGCAGAGATCCGCAAAGCTATTGCAACCTAACAAAATTGGGGTTGATGTCCTACTAGGGGACACATTGTTGAAGGGCTGCTATAGATGGCACACGCACTGATTTGTTTATTCGTGTGCATGTGTGCGGACACACACGCACCGCCATGCACCTGTGGAGGCTGGAGAGCAACCTGCGGCGGCTGCTCCCTCCTCCTGGGGGTGTTTATGGGAGTCAAACTTGGGTCATCAGGCTTGGTGACAGGTGTCTTTGCCATCTGTGCCCACTGAGCCATCTCTCAGGCCATCAGTGGTCCTGAGTCCTGTCAGGAAATGTCACTGATAAAGGGAAGGCTGTGTGTGACCTGCTCAGCTGTGTGGAGTCCACCCTTGCCTCTGTGACACCTGCAGAAAACATCAGACCATCCCCAGGGAGGACTCAGAGCACGGGGCAGGGGGCAGGTGGGGGTGTAGGGGGCATGGGAGCCTGGCAGGGCGTGGGTGCGTGAGACCGTGGGAGAGTGGCGGAGACAGGACCTCCCCCACAGTCGGCTGCAGAGATGACTATAAGTAAAGCATGTGGACCTGAGGTCAGCTCTAGCATCTGCACACTGAAGCCTGGCATGGTCCTGCTGTGCCAATGCTCCAGAAACCGAGGCATTGGAGATCCCTTGGGGTTCATTGGTCGGCTGGTGTAGATGACTTGGTGACTCCAGGGTCAGTGAAGGATGCAAGCATCAAAAGAATAGGCTCACTGGCTACAGGCACTGCTGTTTGCTCACAAGGACCCTGGTTTGATCTCAGCATTTGTGGCTCATGGGTGCCAGATGCAAGGAATGTAAAGTCCTGCTTCTGCTGTGGTCACTGCATCAATGCAGGTGCACGCACACACACACACACACACACACCCATATAGAGAAAACTCTAAACATGGTGTTCTTCACCTTTAATCCCTGTACTGGAGAGGCAGAGGAAAGAGGAACTCTGTGAACTCTACATCAGACAGGGCATTATAAAAAGAGAGACATGAGACATTGTTTCAACAACAACAAATATTTTTTTAAAAAGAGGAGAGAGATCAAAGGAGGCACTCAGTGTCACCTCCCCTCCTCCACAGGCAAGCACACATCACAGAACACACAAACCATTGTTACAGATGCAGTGTGCTCTCAGGCTGTCACTTGCACTTTCTGGATTTGGGTTCCCTGTGTATAGAGCAGGAGGTGTCCATGGGGCTGGTGAGTGACAGACATGTTCTCAGTGTCACTGGGTCCTTGTCTTCACAGGATGTCAGCGTGTACTGCCCAGAACCAGGAGCTGCAGAGGAAGGTTCTGCATTTAGAAAAGCAAAATTTGTGAGTGTGTGTTGATGGGGGCTTGGAGGGGGTGGGGTTTCCCAAGGAGGTTGGAAGAGCAATCAGACCTCTGTCCGTCAGAGGGCATTTGGATTTGGGGCTTTGACGGGTGTGTGAGAGGTGGCTAGTGCGGAACTGGCACATACGAACTCTGTGCGCTGAGTGAGGACCGGCTGCAGACATATCTGTGGAAACCACGTCCTTAGCACAGAGGGCACAGCCTGTGCAAAGGCCCTGGGGCAAGATCAGAGGGGGTGAGAGGCAGAGAGTCTGTCCTAGGAAAGGTGGAGTCTACACACCACCGAGGCTCGGGGATTCCAGAAAGGGCCAGGAAGCAAGATGGAGACTTCAAGGGCTCAACTCGGTTATGCTTCCCTGCAAGGTCTCTTCTGGAGCAGCTGAAACACCTGCAGGCTCTTGTGGTCCAGTCAACCAGCAAGCCTGCCCATGCAGGCACATGCATAGCGGTGAGTCCTGCCTGCAGGCACTCTTGGGACCCCAAGACTGGTGGAGTCCTTGGTCTCAGTTGAATGAGCAGTGTGTGTGTGTGTGTGTGTGTGTGTGTGTGTGTGTGTGTGTGTCTTTAATAGCAGAGCCTTGTAGCCTAGCATGATGGGACAGGCTTGTCATCATAAACTCCAGAAGGTACAGGCAGGGGGATTGCTTCAAGTTACAGGTCAGCCTGGCTACAAAACAAGGCTGTTCCAATAATCAATCTAAATATCTAAAACAAAATTAAATAAAATAAAAAGTCTCATCTACCTCCTGAGACCCACCCTCTGATAGCTGGACCTCAGTTTCCCTGCCTGTGAGGTCAGGGTGCTCACGGAGGAGGGAAGGATGGGGTGACCCCAGCCCATCTCTGGCAGGTCCTTCTGCTGTCCTTCGTCCTGATCGTCCTCCCCTCCACCAGTCCTTTCAACTCCAACAATGTCGAAAGCCCTGGAGACTTCGTGCCAGTGCGAGGTAGGCAGTGCCAGCCTTCTGATCCCCAGGGTGAGGTGGGGTGCAGCAGGCAGGGCATTGGTCTGCCATGCAGAGCTCTGGCTTCCATTCCCAGCATCATAGATACCAGGTGTGATGGCACAGGCCTGTCATCCAGCACTGGGGAGGTGGAGGTAGGGGATTACTTCAGAGCTATCCTTGGCTACATAGGACAGCTTGGGCTACATGAAACCCCTGACAAAAAAAATGGGAACACACACATACACACCCCTTTCAAAACCAAAAGCCCACACCATATGAGGCAGATGGCTCAGAGAGTAAAGACACTTGTCACCAAGCCGGAGGACTGGAGTTCAAGTCCCAGATACACAAGATGGTAGAGGAGAACACAATGTTGCCAGTTTTCAGACCCACACAGCAGTGCTGTGGCACCCTCAAACCCACAGTGCAACAGTGACTGTCACACAACCCAGGAGACACAGTCCCTACTACACCCTGTGCACCTAGGGCAGGTGAGGTCCCACAAAGCTAAGGCTCTGCCTCACGTCCGCCTCTTCTGACTCCCTAGTTCTCTCCAGTGTTTTCCAGAACTCTTCACAACCATGCTGCATCCCGGGTGGCTCCCGACGTCACCCCAGGACCCGAGGTCCCAGGACCCTGGCCCGACGGTGCGCCCCACAAAAGCTCTTCCTCCAGCAGCCTCAGCACAGACTGGGGGAATTTTCTGGAAATTCCAATGCTGGACAACCCGACAGAAGAGCTAGACAACTCCACCCTGGTGCTGGCCAACTCCACAGAAGAGCTGGAACGGGCCACCTTGCTGGACTGGGTGGCTTCAGAACCACTGCTCAGCCCAGGCTGGGTGGGGCTGGAGATGCCAGGGAAGGAGATATGGCTGTCCTGGGTACCAAGGTGGCTCAGGGTTCGTGCAGTGCGAGATGCTTTGGGGGTGCTGTGACAGGGAGTGACAGGCTGACTCAGACAGCCCTGGGGGCTGACAACCTTCTTGAGAAACTGACTCCCATATCAAGTAGAAGTGGGGTTTCCAAGCACAAGAACATGAAGATCCTGGTTTAGAACAAGAACCAGAATCCTTTATCCAGATAGACAGACTGACTGACACTTAACACCTGAACTCTAACCTCCAACCATAGAGCTCCTACTAGCCCCTGACCAGTAGAAAGATGCTGAGCCTATGGAAACCTGGGCTTCCCAACACCAAGGTCCAGCCCACAAACTTCCATCTTCCTCTTTTGGAGAGGTCTTACTCTTGTAGACCAGCCTGGCCTCAGATTCATAGCTCTACCTGCCTCTGTGTCTCAAGTGCTGTTGATTAAAGTTGTGCCACCACCTGATTTTCTAAGACTGTGTGACCTTCAATAAAGTATTTTGACAAAACTGGGGCTGTGGCTCAGTGGGTAAAACATGTGTCTAGTGTGTGCGAAGCCCTTGGGTTCCATCCACACATAGGAACCAGGGCAGGGTGTATGTGGTTACCCTAGTAACGGTTCAAGGTCAGGTCATTCATTGGGGGCACACACCTTTAATCCCAGCACTTGGAGGGTGTAGGCAGGAAGATCTCTGTGAGTTTGAGGCCAGCCTGGTCTACATAGTGAGACCACTATGTTCAAAAAACAAAACAAACAAAAAACAAGTTCAAGGTCATCTTTGGGTCCACAGGGAGTTAGAGACCAATCTGAGCTACAGGAGACCCTGTTTACACACAGTATTTTGGGAGTAAAGGTACCAAGGTGGAAGTTGATTCTGAGGTTGAGGCTCCCATTCCTGGCAGGCCGCCTGAGATGAGATTGACAGGTCGTTCAGAAGTGAGGTCAGCACCTTGGAGAGTGGCACGGTGATTGGAGAGCCCCGCAGGGCATCAGCTCTGACAAGTGTCTCCAGGAGGTCTTGGCTGGCTGGCCCCCGACCCCACCTCCAACCCCACCACCCCCAGTGATTTTATGGGTGAGGCGGCTGGGGACATGGAATGGACTAGGGTCACCAGAATGATGGCGTTTGGCCTTGTGGGCTGTACTCAACAGCCAGGAGGATGTCAGCCATCACCTGAGACAATGTAAACACAGGAGGAAAACAAAACAAAATAAAACAAAAAAGATAAATCTTCAAACCCCAGTGCTCAGAGGGCAAAGGCAGGAAGGAGGATCTCTGAGTTCAAGGTCAATCTGGTCTACAGAGCCAGAACAGCCAGGGCTACACTGAGAAACTGTCTGGAAAACACAGAAGCAGACAGACTTGGAGTGGATATGACTCAGTAAGCATCAGGACCACAGTCTGAAGCCCAGTCGTATGAGCCAGAAGCAGGGTCTGCCTGAGAGTAGCTGCAGCTTTGCCAGATGATAACAGGTGGGCCTGGAGCTTAAGTCTGCAAGAGCAGTCAGTGCTCGTAACCACTGAGCCATCTCTCCAGCCCCCAGCTGCCCTATGTGCCTGTCTCATGACTGCAGTGCCCAAAGAGGCCGGGGGAGCATTCGATCCTCTAGAAATAGGAGGTTCAGGTGGGTGTGAATTGCCATGTGGGTGCTGAGAATTGAACCTGGGTCTTTGTGGGAGTAGCTGGTGCTGCAGCCCCTGACCTGTCTTCTGAGACAGACTCACCAATTCACCAGGATGGCTAACCAGTGAGCCCCAAGCATCTTCCTGTCCTTGCCCCACTCCAGTTGTAACACTACAAGGGTCACGACCCTAAGAGCAGCTCCCCCGGTGCTGGGGACTCACATACAAGCCTGAAGGCCTGTGTAGACAGTGACGGAGACGACTGCTCGTCCCACTGTTGAGACGTGAACCACACAACCTACAGTTGTCTGGAGCTGCCCAACCCTCTGGGTTGAGAGACCTCCTCCATACCAGATGGGCGTGTCCACTGTGTCTGAAGGGGTGGCTGTTAGTCTTTGGACAGGAAGACATTGATGAGATGGCTGGGACCTTGTGGTACTCAAGGCTCAGGGCTGATGTCACTGGCTTCCTTCTGCTGTGACTACTAGTTTTTCAATTGTGTGCATGTGTTCATACTGTCTGATGTTTGGGAAAGTCAGAGGAGGTCAGCCTCTGCCACACAAGGCCCTATCTTTTTTGTTATGCAGCTATAATGGGAGCCAGAGGTTGCAATACTGCACACAGCCAGCAGATGGCAGCCCCCACTAAGTCTTGCTCCCAACCACTCCCTAGAAAGGTCCAGGAAGAAGCTGGTAGTTGAGAACAGTGATCCTGAGTGACACATTGGGTAGGTGACCTTAGCGCCATTTCAACAGCTAGACTGTCACTGAGGATGTGGCAGGCCAGGCCTGTGGGCAGAGCAGTACAGAGGGAGGACCAGGCAGGGCACCCCGTGTGAAATTTAATGTCCAACATCGGGTAGGGGAGGGGCTAGTGCAAGGAGACCACTGGGCAGCTTGAGGCCAGGGGGCCTGGAGCCGGGGTGGGACAGGGATGGAAAGCTGTCCCGCGCTCATCCAAACACCCAAGGGCTGCAGAGCTGCCCGGGAGGCTGGGCTAAGGCACAGGGCGGCTCGGTGGGGACCGGTCAGCACGCAGGAGGCTCGCTGCCCTCCACTTGCAGACCCTTGCTTAGGAGGAAGGCGTCCTGCTTGGGGTCCCGGCCCAGGAACTGCTTCAGCATGGCGCTGGCGTCCTCAGAGCCCCCCGGTCTCAGGATGCTGGTTCTGTAGTCCATGCCGACCTGGGGAAAAGGGTGCGTGGGCAGTTGGGGTCTCACTGACTGGGGTCAGTGCACAGAGGCAGGCCCTGCTGCCGCCTGGGAGCTTCCTGCAGCCCCTGCTATCCCCCCAGCGTGGCCGAGGCTCAGGTGTGCAGACTCACCTTGGGGCTAAGCACGCCCTCCTTCTTAAAGCGCGTGTGGAACATGTCCATGGAGTACACCTCACTCCATAAGTAGCCGTAGTACTGGGCGTCGTAGCCACCAGCCAGGTGACCGAAAGTAGCTGGCATGTTGGTACCTGGGCAGACACAGGCTGCAGTGAAGAGCTTGTGGTGACAGGCTCTAGGTACTTTGAGGGTATAGTTACTGTCCCAGTGCACGGCCTCTCCTGCAGTCCCTCCCAGGGTGGGGAATTCTGCAGCTCTCTAGATGGGGTGGTGGGGGCCCTGCAATGCTGGGGGGCTGTGAATGGTTACCTGGTGTGGCTGGCACCCCAAGGATCTCCTGACAGAGCCGGGCATATTCCTCAGCTGGATCTGCGTCTGTCTGTGTGTGCAGGACCTGGTCCACCTTGGCAAGAACAATCTGCCGAAGGTTGAAGAGACCTTGGGGGGAGGTCAGAGGTCAGCCTCAGGCTCAGAAAGCACCAGCACATCTGCCTGAGCAACTGTAGCCGCAGCAGCGTGGCCATACCTGCATTGGCCTGTCGAGACTTGATAAGCTTCTCCAGGAGGTCCTGAGGGGCCTCGCTGCCTGTGCGGTAGTGCTGGGACATGCGTGTCAGGGGCTCCTTCTCCCACACCCAGTTCTCCAGCATCTGGGACGGCGCCTCCACAAAGTCCCGCTCCACGTGGGTCCCACTGAACATAGCAAACTCCGCCTACACCAGGCACAGGCAGGTAAATCTTACACATACTGGTCCAGGCCACCCTGAGGCCTTAGCCTCAGCCTCTGTGCAGGCGCAGCAGATGTCAGCTGCCTGGCTCCCGCACACTGGATGCCACTGGCTGCGAAGGCCAGAGGCTGTGCCATCTCCCCTTCTCCGAGTCCCCAGCCTCACACTAAGATTCATGCGATCCTGGTTCTGCTCCAGCCTCCCTCTCTTGCAAACTGTACTCGTCAGCCCAGCATTGGGAGAGGCTCTGGGCTGAAGTGTGTCCCCAAAGTCACCCTGGTGTGCAAATGTGGGTGAGATGACAGTGTGACAGTGTGATGGGCCCACGGCAGGTCATCATCAGACACAGCACCGGAGGGAAAAGGCGGGTCAGTGGTAGGGTCGGCGGGTAAGGGCTCTCGCTGACAAGCCTGATGCCGAGTTCAAACCTAAGACCCGACTGGGGGGCGAGGGTCTACTGTCCTCTGATCTGCACACGCAAGGCCTACACATCCCCTCACAGAGTCAGCAAATGTAATAAAAACAACCGAGGCAGAGCAGAAGGCCGAGGGCTACCCTGTGCCTAGCCCCAGCTGGGCCAGGAGTGAGTGTGCCGCGACGGCTGTGGGCACTCGGCCATGGCCCGGACCAGCCACACACTAACACTGGGCCCCCAGCACATACCTGTGAGCAGAGCTGGTGCATAACATGGCCGAACTCATGGAAGTAGGTCTCCACCTCATCGTGCTGCAGCAGGGAAGGTGTGTCGGGCGTGGGCTTGGTGAAATTGGCCACCATGGCCGCGATGGCCAGCTGCCGGCTCCCATCCTGCCGTAGGCAGCCAGGCTGCAGGCCGAAGCAGGCTGCGTGGCCATACTTCCCTTCCCTGGGGAGCGAGATGAGGGCAGGGCAGACATGAGAGTTACTGGGGCTGCAGGTCCTCCCCATGGCAGGAACCCCAAGCTGCCCCAGACTTCCCAGTCCTCTGTCCCGTGCAGACAGCCGAGCAATGTGGTAAGCAACAGTGACCCGTGCATCTCGGCAGGTCCCCATTCCCACCTGGGGTACAGGTCGAGGTAGAACTTGCCGATCTCCTCTCCGGAAGTGACGTCACGCACAGAGTACAGCCGCACGTCCTCGTGCCAGGCAGCCGCGCCTTCCTCCAGCGTGAAGGTCAGCCCCAGCAGCTCTTGGTAGATGGCCAGCAGCCCACGCGTGACCACTTGCATGGGGAAGTACTCCTTCAGCAGGTTCTGGTCCACACGGTAGCGTGTCTCCTCCACCTGGTTCATGTAGTAGCGCATGTCCCACGCATGGATCTGCCCGTCGAACGGCAGTCCCCGCTTGGCACACTCTGCCTCCTTCAGCTCCAGGATCACTGCGCGCTCCTGCTCACCCAGTGGCTTCAGCTTCTGTGCCAGCTCATCTGCAGAGGCACCGCTGTCACCCTCCACCGTCACCCTCCGCCAGCCCTGCTGCCCAGGAAGGAGGACGACACCCACCCACATTCAACACAAGGTCTATCATCATCACCACCCAGAACCCCAGGAGACCAGGACAGACTCCCAGCTGCACAGCCAGGGCAAATGTGTGTGAAGCAGCCGTGCCCGGCTGTAAGCTCTACCCCAGAGACGGTCATGACAGTGGCCTTCCAGGCAAAGATGGGCACCCATGGCCAGAGTGGAGTGACTACCTAGGAATGTGGCTACTGTTTGACTGGTCTTGGCCATGTTCATCTCCAGGACGTAGTCTGCGTGTGTGTGGAACCCCAGCAGCCTGGACTTCTGCGCCCGCAGGGACACTAGCTCCTTCAGGATGGCACAGTTCTCCTGCAGGGACACAGGCATGGTGACCCCAGCTCTGCATCACCTCAGCCAGAGCTACAGGTGTAGAGAGGCGAGCACCAGCCGTCCTGGGGCTGGCTGTAGGCTGCGGCCGTGTGGTCACACAGAAAGTGGACAAGTGGGGACAAGACCCTGCTCCACTCGCTCAACATCAGAGAAAACAATGTGGTCCTGTGCCAGGGAAGAGGGGTCAGAGGACGGGTGGTGACCGGCCAGGACGGCGTCCCCAGCACTCTGGTGGTCCTGGCCATCTCATCCCACTCCCAGCACCACACAGCATCTCATGCACCCAGGTGGGCAGTAGGCCTCACAGAGGCAGCACCAGCCACAAAAGGGGACCTTGGGAGGCCTGGGGGCTTTAGGGTGAGTCCTGAGCACTCTGGTCAGTTAACTGATAGTAATCACTCCCCCCAAGCCACTGGGAGGTGGAGCCCAGGTCTGGGATCTGAGGCCACAGTTCAGTCATCTTATTGAGCCCCAGCCTGTTCTGAGAAATCCACAGCTGTCAGGTGCCCCCCTAGACTGCAGCATCAGGAAGGTGAGGGACCCAGGCCCAGGTACTCTAAAGCCAAAGGAAGTAAAAACAGGCCCCGTTCCCTGCTCTGCCCGGCTGCAGCTCAGGCCATTACCCGCAACCCCTTGGCTGACACAAAGCCAAGAGCATGGTGCCACTAGGGAGCCATGTAGCCTCTCCTGCTCAAGAGCTAAGTGGGGTCCCCGGGACAGCATGAGTAGAGGCCTGCAGCGGGCAGCAGCAGCAGGGTGGCAGCAGGGTGCCCTAGGGCGGGACAGCGGTGTGTGCAGCCTCACCTCCTTGCAGCGACAGTTGAAGGCCTGCTCTAGCAGGCGCCGCGTCTCGGGCACATGGCACTTCTTCAGCAGTGGGAAGTAGTGTGGGTACTTGAGGGTGACCTTCAGCTTGCCGTCCTCCGTCTTCTCCAGAGAGTTCAGGAAGTCCTCGGGGAGCCCGCCTGTGGATGCAGCGGCTCAGTCCGGAGGCCTGACACCAGGCCAGACTGTGAGCCTGGGACTGTAGGGGGCCTCCCAGGGCTGCAGGTGAGCTTGGCAGGATGTCCCCAGTCAGCCAGTGAGGACGAGTGCTGAGCAGGGGTGGGGCAGGCATGCACCCCTGCACCAGACATGCTGGGGGCCCACACCTCAAAGACTTTAGGAGGGTGCCAGAGAGCGAAGGGACCACGGCGACAAGGTGAAGGCACAAACAGCATGGAGGCGCTGATGCTCTGAAGCCCCAAGCCCGGGCTGAGACTCACCACCCTCATCCTGGCCTAAAACCCACCGTGTGCCCCAGAGACCCGCTCAGAGCCAATGGAGAGGACGACGCAGCTGCCCCAGCTCAGAGCTCTTGCCACAGCTGGATCTGGCAGCTGAAGACGCCCTCCCCGCGTACGCTCACCTAGCTCCTCTCTGGTGAAGGGCAGGAAGGTGGTGTCCTCGTTCAGGTTCTTGTTGAAGTCGATACACAGCAGACTCAGCCTCTTCTTGATGTTCTTGATCTTCTGCTGAGACAAGGCAGTGTGGAGGGCGTGGCCTCGGCTGCACCCCTGGGGGCCTCTGCACTTGCGCCCTCCCCCAGGCCTCCCACTCAGCCTGCAGCCTGAGCGCCACGCTGGGCTGATGGAGGGGGGGCTGTCCCCCTGTCTGCTAAGGACAGGTCTAAGGTGCGACTAGAAACAGCCCGGCAGCTTTCGGACAGACAGGGAGCTGAACTGGGGATGACAGGGACGTGCTGTCAATGGACAGGAGCTAGATCAGGGTTACTCCTGCTGTGCTGAGCAACAGCAGGAGAACTGGACACGGGCCACCATCGGTCACCATCGGGTGTCGGCTGTGCCAGGCAGGCCCTTGCTGTTAGCACACGGACAGTATGGCCTCAGAACTGCAGTACCAGCTCCCCTGCAGACAACACTGGAACAGCTGCCGGGACCACGTGCGGCCTCTAGGGCCCCTGAGGTCTCTGTGGGGTATGGACTTAGGCTGGGAGATGCCAGGCCCTTCCTTAAAGCTACCCAGCCAACAAGTGCTCACTGGAACAGGCCCCAGGTGTGGTTATGAGGCAGACAGCGCTAGGATCCAGGGCTCCAAGCACGGCCGCCTGTCTGTCCCTGCCACACCATGGTGACTCTGTGGAGCGACACCCTGAACTGGGTCTGCTCTCCTGGGCTGGGAATCGCAGGGAGGATTTGCTTCCCTTCATCACCTCATCAGGGTGACATCTGTATTAAGGTCAGGTCCTGGGCTCTGATCCTGGCCTCTGGGGTGTGGACAACCCTGGTGAGATGGGATTCACCCGGGAGCATGCCTTCCCAGCAGAGTGCCCAGTTACTGCCTTTCTTGTGTTTATGAGCGCACAGGCCACCTGTCCTCACCCCTCCGATTAGCTAGGCCCTCTGCTTTGCCTAATGCACAGCCTCAGCGAGACACCCATCTCTGCATGCCAGGCCCTCAAGCTAACCCAGGGAAGGCATGCATGAGACCCACATCCCAGGCCTGGCAGAGCTGACTCAGCAGAGCACTTTGCTGGAAATCAAGGGCAGCTCGGAGGCTCTGCTTCTACAGAGCTGCTTCCCTAGGCTCAGGCCCCAGGGAGGGGACATAGATGCTGTCAGCAGGCTCTGACTGTAGCGCATTGGGGACAGGGTACACTTACCTCCTGCGTGTCCTGAGGTAAATGGAGCCCGTTTCTCCGGCCCAGCTTGATGAGCCGCTCCAGGTAGCGAGCTGCTTCAGGCTTCAGGGAGTCTTTCAGGATTTTCTCCTGGAAGCAGGTACCAGAAGCTCTTAGCAAGCCCCAGTGGGGAAGAAGTCTGTCCCCTTCTGTGGCTCTCACAGGAGCAGTACACCTACACGGTGGCTCAGACCCCAGCGACAGGAAGCACAGTGCTTGCTCTGGCCGCACGGGCTGCAGGACACGTGGACACACCCATACAGACGGAAAAGCACACATGGAATTAAAAAACACTTTAAACACATTGACTTTTATCTCATGTGCATTGGTGTCTTGCCTGCATGTATGTCTGTGTGAGTGTGTTGGATCTCCTGGAACTGGAGTTACAGGCAGTTATAAGCTGCCAGGTGGGTTCTGGGAGTCGACCCAGGCCTTTAGAAGAGGAGCCAGTGCTCTAACCATTGAGCCACCTCTCCAGGTCCCAAAGACAAACATCTTAAAACAAACAAAACCCCACAATCTGATTGAGAGACGGGTAGCTTCAAAGGTAAAGGGGACTGAAGCCAAACCCACAGACCAGAGTTCAATCCCCGGGGCCACAAATCGTGGAAGAAGTGAAACACTTCTCAAGTGAAGAAACGAATATTCAACACAGCCAGGCACAGCACACCTGGACTCCCAGCTCTGAGGCCAAGGCGGCCATCCTGGTTCCTAAGCAGTACAGGCTACAGAGCAGCACCAAAAGATGCCCAGTGCTGACACAAGCTCCTCAGACACAGGGCCCCAGCGCACAAAGACACCAACTGCTGGAACAGTGACAAAGTGAAGTTCGTGAACCTGAGCCAGCATTTTCTTTCCCTTGTTGGTGGTGGGATGCAAGCAGGCACCTTAGCTGAGCCCAGCTCCGGCTCTGTGGGGAGGCTCCAGGCAGGCCTTTCCTACTGAGGATACCAGCCCTCTCTATTTACTGTAACAGGTTCTCAGGTAGCCCAGGCTAGCTTCCAACTCAGCATGGAACCAAGAATGGCCTTAAACTTCTTGCCTACCGCTAACTGCTGGGACATGCACCACGATATCCTGTTTTCTCCTAAGTGGCCCTGGTTGGCCTCGAACTCTTGATCCTTGTTGTCTCAGCCTGCCAAGTGTAACAATGACACTGACTCTGTATCCACAGGTATTTTGACCTCCACCTCACTGAGGCTGCAGCAGGCTATGACTGCCTGGTTCACAAAGCACCTGCCCTCCTCATGGTCCCAGGGCTTCAGGCTGCACCCAAGTGCCTCCCACGCACAGCGAGGACAGGGTGCCTAGGCGATCAGGGCTTAGGCTGCCAGTGGGTAGACCCCACCGCCCACAACCACCCTCGGGCCTCTGCCGCCCTCACGTGCGCATGCCCGCCCACCTGCAGCCACACGACCCTCTGGTACACGTCCTGTCTCATGCTCATCTCCACGTCAAACTCGGAGAGCTTCTTGTCAGCCTCTGTGCTCGCTGTGCGGATGTCCTTGCTCGGGGACACATGCTGGGGGAAGTCGAGCATGTTCCTCTGCACTGAGGGGGAGACACGGGGACACGGTGAGAGGTGCAGACCCACTGGCTGATGCCAGGACACCACTGCACACGGCAAAGTTCCGAAACTGGGACGATGGCTGACCCGTCACACTTGGGCAGGAAGTTGAGAAGCTGAGGCAGGAAGAGAATGCAGAATCTGGGGCCACACAAGCTTGAACATTACTATAGTTGCCCTGGGACCCAGTCCACTCCCCAGGCATGGGGCCAAAAACACAGGTCACCATCAAATCTTGTGCATATGCCACAGCAGGACTCACAACAGTCAGAAGTGGGGAATTAGTTCCCATTCACAAGCTGGAGTACTATACAGCCACGAACAGAAGCAAAGCTTTGATACATGGCACCGGCCAGAGCCCAGGTGCAAAGGTCACGGTACATGGAACTGCATGGAAGAATCCACAGGTGAAACGCAGATGTGTGGGCGCGCTAAAAAGACGGGGGGCTCATTCTGTGTGGTCATGGCTCTGGACAGCCACACAGACGGACACTTGGGTATCACTAGCCAGTGCAGGCAGCCTGCCCAAGGAGGCACAGGAGGCTGATGGTAAGCCCATCTGGCCCACACGTAGGGATACTGGATCAGAGGGGAGAGGTCTCAGCAGCCCTCAGACTTGGCAGCATGCTGCTTTGGTGCTATATCTGCTGGGCCTGAGGAGGAAGCTGTGGTGCTTGGTGGCAGCACCCAGAGTTGTGTTACAGACACACAGTCACACGGGGACACAGAGGCTAAGACAGACTGTGTTACAGACACACAGTCACACGGGGACAGAGAGGCTAAGACAGACTGTGTTACAGACACACAGTCACACGGGGACACAGAAGCTAAGACAGACTGTGTTACAGACACACAGTCACACGGGGACACAGAGGCTAATACAGGAACGCCGTTGCGGTGACAGGAAGGAAGCAGACCTGATGTTGAGAATGTGGAGGTATGTCCTATGCAACACTGAGGCAGGAGGATGACCTGGACTCAGAACTGTCTCAGAGGCACAGAGAGGGTGTCTCAAAATAAAATAAAGGCTGGTGAGCCATCGCAGTGGGTAAAGGTGTCTGTCACTAGGCCCGACAACCCATGTAGTCCCTGACATCCACACTGAGGTGACAATGACCACACAGGAGCCTGAGCCTGGAGGACTGCAAATGTGAGTCCAGCCTGACAACACAGTAAGCCTGTCTGAGAAGAGAAAACAAAGGAACCAGGGAGATGGGCAGCTTTCTTTGACCCACAGGCATTAAGATGCGTGCCACAAAGCTTGGCCTAAAAATGAACAAATCCTTAAAGGAGAGAAAGTAAACGTAGACAAGGCCTGTTTGGCAGGTCATGTAGGAGCTGACACTTGGTAAACAGATGCCACAAAGGACCAGGTCACCCGAGCTGGCTCCTCTGGTGCAGGCAGGAGCAGTGTTGAGTGGATGGCTGCCACTCTGCCTACGCTCACCTGTGTAGGTGACTTCCACGTCAGCCAATGCCTTCAGTGTGCTGTCATAGGACACATCCTCGAAGTTCTGGGCGCCCACACGGTCGTACACACACTTGGTCTGCTCGATGAGCTGTGTGGTTAAAGCCCTGATCTGCTGTGCACTCAGGTCCCAGCGCAGAAGATTCACAGTGGAGCATGGGGACGGTGCATCCACCACGTCCCCAGCACAGGCTGTGGGAATGACAACAGTGACAGTCGGTCTCAGCAGGTCCAGAGCAAGTGGCCCAGGAGAGCCTACCAGCCTCCGCCCAGGACCTGCTGAAGGGATGATGTCATAAGCAGGGTCTATATGCAGGCCAGCACAGTGCTGTGCCCCCCCTTCATCGTGTGTGTGTGTCCTCAGACAGGGACCATGACCCCAGAGTTCCATCCTGTGACTATATCCTCACGCCCTTACTGGGGGATTTTGGGTGGGGGCCCTAGCCCCTCACCAGGGGATCTTAGAGGTCTGCTACTGTTAAGGGATCCTGCTGTGTTGGCAAAGGCCCTCCTAGAAGTATAAGCACAGGTTCCTGCCAGCTGCACCCTGACAAGGTCTCTAACTTCTCACAAAAAGGAGAACCTAGAACTACTCCCTGGGAGAGGCCAGCCCCAAGAGCTCCAGAAGTCTTCCTTCCTACCGGTCCCCTGTGCTCCACACCACTGGTACCACAGGCCATGCAGCTATGTGTCATTCGTGGTTAGGCGTGGCCCTCCACACCACTGATCCCACAAACTATAATTAAAGTCACTTCTGCCTATATCAGGCCTCATTGACAAAGGCAGGTGTGGAAGCGAACTGGCAAGTGGCATTCTGGGGTGACAGGAGGGACCAGCTCGAGGACAGGTGCGGTGGCACCAGCAGTTGCTGGCACTAAACCCACAGCCCTAGCAATGCCTGCTCAACACTGATGTGCAGGGCAGCCAGGCAGGGCCACCTCGCTCCGCGTCCCACGCAGAATGACTGTACAATTGACAGCCATGTAAAATGAAGGTGGGCCAGCTCATCCCCACCAGGAGCAGACCCTTACAATGCTCTGGAGCCTTCAGCAGACACCAACACAGGCCCTGAAGATGGGCTGCCAAGGAAAGGAAGGGGGCTGCCCACCACGACCTGGGCTGGGCTTGGGGAGGGGGTGACAGGTGCTTGTTTTCAGTGCTTGGGAGGCTGGAGCAAGCGCATTCCACATTTGTGGTCTAAATGGAGAACACAGTGCAACCAAGTTCAAGGCAGTGAAAACAAAAACACGGACTGGAGCTGTGGCTCAGTGGGCAGCGCCCTTGCCTAGCATGCATGGTGCTTGCATTCCATCCCCACCGCCGTAAAAACCAGGCGGCGGTTGGGAGGGTTACCCATTATCCTAGCACTTGGGAAACTGAGGGGGGAAGAGAAAGAGTTCAGGGGCATCCAGGTCTACATATCAAGTATGAGGCCAGCCTGGGGTAAAGATGCTGTCTCAAATGAAAAGCCATGGCTGGGCAGTGGGGGTGTGTACCTTTAATCTCAACTGGGAGGCAGAGGCAGGAGGATCTCTCTGAGTTCGAGGCCAGCCTGGTCTGCAGAGTGAGTTCCAGGACAGCCAGGGCTACAGAGAAACCCTGTCTTTAAAAACAAAAATAAGGAGGATGGGCAGGCACTAAGGAAGATCTCCCCCCCACCCCACCCCCGCCACCCTGGCCCATGCAGAAACAGAGGGCCAGCCATGAGAACAGGGAGAGTCTAAAAATTCTGGAGAACTAGGGTTTCAACATCTTTCTGTAAACATCTGGATTACTCCCTCCATTTCAGGTCACCTTGAGTTCCTGAGGTGAAAGTAATTCCAATCCTTCCTGTTCCCATGATCCTCATCCCAACTGGGGGATGATCTGCAGGCATGAGAAAATGTATGGGTACGAACTCCAGATGCCACACCCCAGGCTACTCTCAGATTCACAACAAGCTCACACATTGCCCTTTGTGCTGTCCCCCCAGTCCTCTGTCATGGTTTAAGATAGGACCTTGCCAAGCTGCCCAGGTTAGTCTTGCAATATTTGGAGGTAGGAGCCTCCTAGCCTCCGTCTCCCACACTTGGGAAAATAGGCTGGCACTGCCTCAGTCTCCTTCTCTGGATTAAGCAAGTCCAGGGACGCCAAGATGACTACGCAGCTGGAGGTGACTGCTGCCAACTCTGACGATCTGAGTTCAATCCCCACGACTGACTAGATGGAAGGAGAGAACTGATTCCTGAAAGTTGTCCTCTGACCTCCAAATGAAAATCTTACACACACACAGTAAATAATGTTTTTTTTTAAAAAAAATCCAAACAAGTCTCCATCTCCTCGGGTGGCAGCCATGTCTACAACTGACAGTGGAATCCCTGCCAGGCGGCTCCACCATATGGGATGCCCCCACCCCCATACACAGCAGGCCTGGCAAGAGAAAGATGGCTCTCCCAACCAGCCTTGCCAAAGCGGGATGACCAGAGCCTAGAGGCTGGAGACGGAGCTCAGTGCTCAAGCTCTTCCAGAGGCCCCGAGTTTGGATCTCAGCAGCCCTGAAAGGCAGCTCCCGACCACCTGTGACTGATTCTAGAGGATCCACCACACTCTTCTAGCCTCCGTGCTACACACGTGCACGTACTCACACAGACATACACACACAATTAAAAATAACAAATCCTAAAAGTACAAAAGAGCCTAGTTGGAAGTATTACTAGGTCCTCTCTAGATGCTAGATGGCACGGTGTCCCGGCACCGAGGCGCCCACGCCACCGTCTCCAGGCAGCCTTCCAGGAACCATGTGTGGTTCTGCCCATCGCCCCGCTGGCAGGCCATCTCACTCCAGTTAGAATAGCAGGGAGTATGAGGAAAGTCTTCATTTTAAATCCAGTTTGTCAAGAGGATGAAGTCATGGGAAAGTTAGTTCATTCATTTTGCAGACGAGGGGGTCAGGGAGGACTCCCACGGGTTCCAGCTGCCCGAGGGAGGGGGAAGCGAGGGCCTGGCGAGGGCGGCCGGTACCTGCGGGGGGCTTCATGGCGGCCGGCTGCGCGCGGGGCGGCGACGGCCCTCCCCTGTCCTCACGCCCGTGCCGTCCGGGCCTCCTCGGGAGCTCGCCCCGCCTCCGCCGATTCCTCCGCCGTCGCTCTCCGACTGAGGCGCCCGCAGCCCGCGAGCTCCGAGCACGCCGGGAAGGCGCGTGCGCGCGAGGGCAGCTGGTCGGCGCGAGTGCGCACGCGCAGGAACAACCAGTCTGGCGCCAGTGCACCGCGGTTCCGCCCATGCCATCCTAAGGGTGCCCGCCCAGTGGGGCAGTTTGCGCATGCGCTGAACAAAGCGGAGCCCGTGATTGGCTGTCGGGGCGAGTGGGGCGGAGCCTTATGCTCCCTCCTAGCGAAGGATACTGTTTCCATGGAAACCTAACACCCTCCCTGCCTTGGCTTTTCTGGGAGGATTTCGCTTTTTACAGGCTGTGTGCGTTTGTGCTTGTTCTGTTCGTCCATTTCATTTCTTTCTGCTCTTCAGCCAGGGGCTCGTGTAGACCATGTTGGCCTCACCCTCGTCATGTAGCCGAGGGTGATCTTGAGCTCCAGATGCCTCCACCCTCTGAGTTCTGAGAAGACCTGAGTGCTCCGCCATGCCTGGCTTCTCTCTCTCTCTCTCTCTCTCTCTCTCTCTCTCTCTCTCTCTCTCTCTCTCTCTCACTACCTCCTCCAATCCTCTCTTCCTTCTTTCCTTCCTTTTTTTGAGACACAGTCTCATGTAGCCCAGGCTGCCCTGAATTTCCTGTACAGTGCTGGCAGGCCTCAAATTTATAGCACTCCTCCTGCCCCAGCTCCCTGGTTTCTGAGAATGCAAGTGAGAACAGCCACGGGTTTTTGCTTGCTTGTTTTGTTTGGTAAAGCAGAGTGTGCTGACATATACCTGCGATCCCAGTTCAAGTTAAATAAAACTGACCCAACCTGCAACCTGCAGAGGTAGCCTGTCTGAAAAAGCACATGCCAAACAAAACCCAGGGACTGGACAGATGGCTCTGTAAGTGTAGCTCATAAGTTCATGCTGCAAAAGCCCTCAAAGCCGGGGCTGGCCCCTCCTTCCTGCCCCCAGCCTATGACCACCCAGCCTATGACCACGTCAATATACCCCCCAAAAGCTCCTGTCAAAATGGTGGCACCACGACATCTCCTCAGGCTGCAACTGTCACAGGAGCTGTCTCCGATAGTGCATCACCTTTCCCGACACAGCAGAGGCTGCTCCTCAAGAACCCCACTGCAGGAGCCATCCCGTAGGAGCTGTCTCGCAGTGCTAGCCCCTCACCTCCAGCCCCCTGGAGCAGCCCCACAGTGACCGTGCCTCAGCAAAAGCTGGCTGTGGCCTGGAAGGACATCCCACTCTAACTGGTGGGCCTGATGCAGGGTAAAGGGGGTGAGAAAAAAAGCCACCAATTCCTGAGTTCCCCAAGCTCAGAACGTGAAATCTCACCAATCCTTAGTCTGGAACTCTCTGCCCTGGAAAGTCCCGCCTCCTGAGAAATCCTATATACAAATCCTATATATCCTGTCTTTTGAGAAATCCTATATATAAATCCTACATATCCTGTCCTTTGTCTAATTCCCTCCTGTCCACTCCCAGGAGCAGAGGCCAGCATTCAGGCTGGACCCTCCAATAAATCTCTTTCAGGAGATTTTCTGCTTCGTGTGACTTCCTTGTCAGAAGAGCCAAGAAGAAAAGCAGCAATGAAGAAATGAAGCAAAAAGAGGAGGTGGGGCGAGGAACCTGAGCTCCTCAGTTCAGCTGGGGTCCCCTCCCCTGGGAACCCTAACACCTCTGCTGAGGAGGCTTCCTCTCAGGGCTCCCGTGTCTCTGGATACCCTTCATTGTGAGCAGAAACACTGACCGAGGACTGGTCAGGTCCCAGAACCCACATGGCAGCTTACAGCTGCAGGGGACTCCATGTCGTCTTCTGGCCTTGGCAGGTGCTGTGTGCACATGGTCCACACACATATACATGCACACAAGCACATAAGCAAACTTTAAGAACGTAGGGTAATGGAGAGACAGTTTATTTTTAACACACATCTCAAAAGACGGGCCCTGTGGGGAAATCAAGGCAGTAGGAGCTAGAAGCATAGGTCACCCTGGTCCAAGGTCTAGTCGTGGCAGAGCCTGGGTGTGGGTGATCTGCTCGAATTACACAGTCCAGGAGCTGCCAAGGAAAATGACTGTCCAGACTTCCCGCCTCAATTGACTGACATAATCAAGATAATTCCCCACAGGCAATCAGAGAAGCCATCGCCCCTGTGGTCCCAGATCCAGTCACAGTGACAGTTGGCACTGATCGTCAGTGGTGCCTATTTCCCCCACATTGCCCAAAAAAACAACTCCCAGGCCTGGGGAGATGGGTCTGCAAGCAAAGCATTCGCCTTGCTGGGGAGTTTGAATCCCCAGTACCCACAAAAGCTGTCAGCAGGAGGAGACAGAGGAGTCCGGAAGGAGCAAGTGCCCAGGCTAGGCCAGCAGAATCTGCAGGGTCTTGCTTTAATGAGAGATTCTGGCTTGAGATACAAGGTGGAAACTGAACGAGGAAAACACTGAACCCCAACCTCAGGCTGCCACAAGCGAGTCACACAATGCTCCAACACACATGGCACACACACGTGTGCACACATGCAAGCCTGGAGCAGACACAAATGACTTGGTGGCAAATGCTTTTATCTCCTGATGCCAAGTTGCCTCTGGGGTGTGTGCGCATGTGTCTGTGTGTGCACTGTGTTTGTGTGTGTGCACACATGCACATTTAAATTTATGTGCCTGGTGTTTTGTTGATTGTGCTGCCTGCATGCAGTGCTCGCAGCAGCCAGAAGCAGCATTAACAGGATTAACAGATGGTTGTAAAGCACCATGTGGGTGCTGGGAATTGAGCCCTGGTTTCCTGGAAGATTAGACAGTGCTCATTAAGAAAAACTGAGCCATCTCCCCAGCCCCTGCTATTTTTTTGTTGTTGTTGTTTATTTTTTTCCAGACAGGGATGTCAATAGCCCAGGCTTACCTGGAATTTGCTAAGAGCATGGGCCTTGAACTCCTGACCCGCACACCTTGCCTCCATCTCCAGTGTGCTGGGTGGAGGACGTGCATCACACCTGGTTCCTGCAGTTCTGGGAATGGAACCCAGGGCTTTATGCATGTTTGCAGGGTGCTGTACCCTCTGAGCACCCAGCCAACATGACTGGAGAATTCAACACTGATGGTCAGGTTTTGTATGAGATGGGGGCATTCTCATTACTTGTCAGAGTTTGAATAAAAACAGTCCCAATAGACTCATAGGTGATGGGGACTCTGGCTGGCCCAAGCGTGGCACGCGGCTCTGGCCGGCCTTGCCCTTCTCCCCCATTCCCTCTGTCTTGCTAAACAAACAAACAAACAAACAAACAAACACAAATAACCAAAACAAAATATTAGATTATACTCCTTCAGCTAGCCCCCAAGATCCATTCCTTTATTTGACAGTCTCTCTTCCCGGGGCTGACTACCAAGGTCCAGCTGTCAGAGGATTGAAGTCGAGAGATGAAAAGCCTCCTTTGGCCCATCTAATTAACATGCTCGATTAAAACTAAACACTTCATCCTAACAGGGTTACCCCATGTACCTTTGTAAACCTCCATTGTCCTAAGGGCCACCTCTGTCTCTCCTCTCCAGCCAGAAGCAGTCCTTTGTCCCTCTCCACGGACAAATACCCTTTCCCCTCTCCGCAGTTCCTTTCTCCTTCTCCCTGGTCCTCTATCTCCTGTCTTTGTCTCTTATCCCTGCGTTTTGTTCCTCTGAGGCAAATAAATCTCCTTTGTGCAGAGAACTTGGTCATGAGTGTCTTGAGTTACACTGGGGTTCCCTACAAAAGTGGCAGTATTAGGAGGTGTGGCCTTTGTTAGTGTTTCCTCTAAGCTCTGCCCTACAGTACCTAGCAACAGCCAGGTACAAGCCTGGTTGACACAGAAGGACCCTCCATCCTCTCTCTCTGTGCTGGCTGGTTTTATGTGTCAACTTGACACAAGCTGAAGTTATCACAGAAAAAGGGGCCTCAGTTGAGGAAATGCATCCATGAGATCCAGCTGTAAGGCATTTTCTCAATTAGCGATCAAGGATGGGAGGGCCCATTGTGGGTGGTGCCATCCCTAGGCTGGTAGTCCTGGGTCCTATAAGAAAGCAAGCTGAGCAAGCCAAGAGAAGCAAGCCAGTAAGTAACATCCCTCCATGGCCTCTGCATCAGCTCCTGCTTCCTGACCTGTGTGAGTTCCTGTCCTGACTTCCTTTGGTGATGAACAGCAATGTGGAAGTGTAAGCTGAATAAACCCTTTCCTCCCCAGCTTGCTGCTTCTTGGTCATGGTGTTTGTACAGAAACAGAAACCCTGACTAAGACACACATTGTCTCTCTCCCTTTCCCTCTCTTTTTCTTTCCTTGTCCTGTCAC
>NW_021604654.1:621430-627618 GCF_004785775.1 Grammomys surdaster
CTCTCTCTCATTCTCTCTCATTCTCTCTCTCTCTCTCTCTCTCTCTCTCTCTCTCTCTCTCTCTCTCTCTCTCTCCTGTCTTTCCCTGCTTCTACTTTCTCTCCCACTCCACCTTCCCATGTCCCAAAAAAAGTTCACTTTATACTAGACACGTCGTATGGCTGATACCGTGGGTTGGAGGGGGGCGATGGCTCAACACTGGCCCGCTAAGGCATGCTTCCCACCACACCATGCTGCCGCGTTACAAAACAAGTCAGCCTCATTGGAAGAAGTGTGTCACTGGAGGTAGGCTTTGGAGGTCTCAGATGCTCAAGTCAGGCTCAATGTCACTGTCTCTCCCTGCTGCCTACTGACCTGGATATAGAAGTCTGTGCTCCATCTCCGGCACCATGTCACCATGTCTGCCTGTGTGCTCCCACGACAATAACGGACTAACCCCTGAACCTGCAATCCAGTCTCAGTTAAATGATTTCCTTTACAGGAGTTGCCATGGTCATGGAGTCTCTTCACAGCAACAGAACACTAAGGTGTCACTCCTGGGTTTCTGTGTGTATGTGTGGGGAGTGGCACTTCAGATGTGACCTCATCCGCAGCTCCACCCACTGGCCCTCCTCCCTCAGTCTCCCGAGAGCTCACATGAGCAACTGTGTGGGACTCACAGTTTTCAGTGCTTGAGAATTTTAATTTTATGTGTGCTGTTCACTGTGCCTGTTTTTATTTCTTTCAGATTTTTCCATTTGTCAGCTGGGAGGGACCACAGCCACAGCCATACTGTTACCGTGTGCAGCCTGAGGAGACCCCTTATCTCTCAGGACTTGGCTACAGACGACACAGATTCATGACCTGGATGAGGAAGAAATTTTGTGAGTGGCCTATAAATGAATGATTCCTTTTAAAAAGGTTATTTGTTTATCTTATGTATATGAATACAGTGTCACTGTTTTCAGACACAGCAGAAGACGACATCAGACCCCATTACAGATGATTGTGAGCTACCATGTCATTGCTGAAAATTGAACTCAGGACCTCTGAAGAGCAATCTGTGCTTTTAACAGCTGAGCCATCTCTCCAACCTGAATTATTCTTTTTTTTTTTTTTTTTCCGAGACAGGGTTTCTCTGTGTAGCCCTGGCTGTCCTAGAACTTACTCTGTAGACCAGGCTGTCCTCGAACTCAGAAATCCACCTGCCTCTGCCTCCCAAGTGCTGGGATTAAAGGCGTGCGCCACCACTGCCCAGCCTGAATTATTCTTAATATAAATGTTAGTAATGAATTAATCCAGTGGCTGTATTTCTTTACCTTATACTATTCCCCAGTAATCACATAGAAAAAAACTATTTATTTAAAACTCCACTTCAATAGCTGAGCTCAGTCTACGCTAATCTGGCTCCTCCCAGTCCATCCCATGATACTTGCATAGTATTACTGATCTGGCTCTTTGGGCTTCAGGTTTGTTTCCATGATCTCTCTCCTGACCCCTTCCTCATGGCTCTAAATCATCCATCTCCTCACTGATCTGAGTCTCCCTCTCTCCCTCTCTCCTTCCCCCGGCTGGCTGATGTCCCGCCCTAATTCTCTGTTCTGCCCAGCCATTGGATGATCAGCTTTCATTGACAAGGCAGAGAACAAATGGTAAGAACTGTAACACAAACTTGAGACAGGAGATTCTGGTGTAAGCATTACAATGCCCTGTCCTGACTGAAACAATATTTGAGGGCAGAGAGCTCGACATGGGAATGACACAAGGGTGAACTTTACACAGTGCACAAACCACTAAGCCTGTAGTGGCCACTTCAGGAAGTAGAGTTGCGATTTGATGAGGTGATTTGATGTAGGCCATCATGGGACGGGGGGAGGAGAGTCAAGGCAGGACCCAGAGCAGGTCACACAGATCCAGTCAAAAGCAGAAAGAGACAAATGCAGCATCTTTCCCTGCCTTCAGCATCTTCTCCCAGGGGATGGTGCCACCCACAAAGGGCCAGACCTTCTCAGCTCACTTATGTTTAACCAAGGCCATCCCCACAAGCAGACAAACTTCATCTAGGCACGTCATGAAGACTCTTGCTAAGTGATTCTAGGTTGTGTCAATTTGATAGTTAAAACTAATCTGGTGAGATAAAAATCAGAAATCACAGGTTGCAAGAGGGTTTCAGTACATTTGTATCCTTTCCCTATAAAGGGGATTTTTGGTGAGACTTCTAGGAAATAGTATCTTTTTAGCCTGGGTAGAAGAAAAGCCGTAAGGAGTTAGTAATTGCCCTGGAATTCTCTGATAGGGAATGGCTTCAGCTGCCTGTGAAGGTGGCAGCGTCTTCTCCCCTCTCATGCTCCCCACGGCTGGCTGCCCAGGTTTACTACCCTGACTTATTGCACACCCTAACCAACCCAGTTTGGTAGTTAAAACCACACCATGTCAATGGTGGGATGTGTGTTCAGGGGATTGGCAGAAGCACTTGGACAGTGATGCAGGGGGATGGACATAAGTTCTTGGTTTTCTTTTTGCTTCCAAGACAGGGTTTCTCTGTGTGGCCTTGGCTGTCCTGGAACTTACAGAGTTCCTCCTGCATTTGCCTCCTGAGTGCTGGGATTAGAGGCCTTGGATTTCCATAAGTTTATGGTCAGCCTGAGCTACATAACACCTGGTAAAACAAAAATAGGAGAGAGAGCTTAGTGGTTAAGAGTACATATAGCAAACCGGGTGGCGCTGTTTGAGGCCAGCCTACTCTACACAGTGAGGCCCTGTGACAAAAAAAGAGTACTTACGGCTTTTGCAGAGGGCTTGGATTGGACTACTCCCAACTCTAGCCTTGAGGATTCTAATGCCTTCTTCTGGCCTCTGTAGACACTGTACTCCCATGCAGACACCCACACGAAGACATCCACATAACTCAAAATTAAAGATAAAGCACTTTTATTTTTTGAGACAGGTTTTTCTGTGTAGCCTTGGCTATCCCGGAACTTGCTCTGTAGACCAGGCTTGCCTCAAACTCACAGGGATTCCCCTGGCCTCCAGTGCTGGGGTTAAAGGCGCGCACCACCACTGCTAGGCTGATACTCTCTGTTTTTTTTTTTTTTTTTCTTTTAGGCATCAGAAAGAAGTTAGGGTATGCAAAAGATAGATCTGTAAATAGGTCTCAAATATAAAATAAGACGACTGACGTAGATCGCTTAGTGGTTAACAGCATTGCTTTCACAGAAAGTGGGATATGCCAATTTCCAAGATTGGCGAGGTGGATGAAGAGCGTTCCGGGCCAGGCTGGGCTAGTGGAACTGTCATTTCTTTTTTTCTTTTTCTTTCTTTCTTTTTTTTTTTTCGTTTTTCGAGACAGGGTTTCTGTGTGTAACCCTGGCTGTCCTGGAACTCACTCTGTAGACCAGGCTGGCCTCGAACTCAGAAATCCACCTGCCTCTGCCTCCCAAGTGCTGGGACTAACGGCGTGCGCCACCACCGCCCGGCGAAACTGTCACTTCAAAAAGGGAAAAAGAAAAAAAATTAAGAAAACAAAACCAAAAAAAAAAGAAAGAAAAAAAATAAGAAAACAAAGCCAAAAATTTCATAGGACCAGTTAGTTGGTGGCTTTGGTTCAGATTTGTCTCGAGGAAAGTAGCTAAATCACGTGACCGGCTCCCAACCACGTGGTCTGCCTCGGTGCCTCCGGGGCCCGCCGCCGCACCGTGCTTTAGGTCTGACCCTCTTGGTGCCTGTCAGACTAACTTCCGGTCTTCGTGACGTCTCCACAGGGTAGTTTCCATAACAACCATCTTTTGCCCGCCTTCATGCGACGTCACTTCTGTTTTAGGGCGCATGGTGCACTTGAGCGCGTGCGCAAAAGGAAAGGACACAGGAAATGTTTTTCCTGCGCAGGCGTCATGGTCCTGAGGGCGGGGCTTGGCTGCGCCGCGGTGCGCAGGCGCAGCCGTCGGTGGGTCGGGTCTTCGGTCGACTGAGAGGTGAGGCTGGGGGCTCCACCGCGCCCCGTATGGGCGTGGAGGTCCGTGGGTGTAGCTTCGCGGTGCTCGAGAGCCCGTGAGACAAAGGTGGTTTGCGATCGGGACTCCTTGGCCCTTCGGGGTCTCGTGAGCGGGCGGCGCAGAGGGGAAACTGAGGCAGGCGGCATCTCCCCCACCCCTCGTCGCTGTTTCTCACGAAAGGCCAGCGTTTAGGTGTGGGGGCGGACCCCAGCTTCCTCGGGGTCCCTCTGGTCTAAGACCCTCTCACATTGCCGTTCCTCACCCTGGTGACCTTGCTTAGCCTGCCCACAGCCTCGGTTTCCCTCTTCTGTACATTGGACGTTGTCACCACCGTCTGAGCGGTTGTCGGTGCTCGTTTCCATTGGGAGGGTGTGTTTGATTCCGGTGTCAAAGATAGGTAGAGTGTGGGGTTGAAGGGCAGAGGGCCAGCTGTCTACCTGCTGTGTATGCTAGGGCAGATCGCTTGCCCTCTCTGAGGAGCTGTTCTCTTAAAATAGTGGTAAGGCAGAGGCAGGAGGATCGTCGTGACTTCCATGTCAGCAAGGACTACATACTTTGTCTCAGAAAACAAAACAACAACTAAAAGCAAGGGCCCTAACGAATAGCCTAGATCTTTGGTCCATAACGTATAATCCAGTCTTTCATTTGAGAGGGGGAGGCAGCTGGATCACTGGGAGTTCAGGCTCAGCCTGGAATACCTAGTGTGGTTCAGGACCCAGCCTGGAATACCTAACATGTTGAAGTTAGCTGGACCACAATGTGAGACCCTGTCTGAAAATGAAGTAGCCATAATTAATTTTAGCTAGTTTGTTTTTTTGAGACAAAGTCTTTATCTGTCTCTAGCTGTCCTGGAACTCACTATGTAGACCAGGCTGGCCTCAACTTCCAGAATTGGAGGTGTGCACGCCACACCTGGCATCATAATTAATTTAAAAAGGCTGGTAGTTTCCTGGGTAGCTGTAAGCTGGGGTTGCTGGCTGGGGTAAGCTGGTTGCTTGTGGGAGGCTAAGGCAGGAAGATGTGAGTGAAGTTACGGCCATGTTGGGCTATATGGTGAAACCCTCCTGTCTCAAAAGCCAGGCCATGGTGGTGCCTGACTTTGATCCCAGCACTCAGGAGGCAGAGGCAGGAGGATCTCTCTGATTTCGAGGTCAGCCTGGTCTACAGAATGAGTTCTAGGACAGCCAGGTTGCACAGTGAGACCCTGTCCTGAAAAAAAAAACAAAAACAAAGATGAAATGTTAGCAACAACAAAAACAGAAAGTCAGTTGAAATTGTTATGCCTCTGTGTCTCTGTCACCTGGAGGGTCATTGTCCTAAGGTCCATTAGCAAAGATCTGTTAGCCTTTTGCAGGGGCTGCTGACTGACACAGGGTCCCCACCAGCTGATAGAGGTGACTTTCCTGTTTTGTTTTGCCCCTGTCTCTGGTAATTTGTTCTACCAGTCTTTTTATTGATTATTCTCATCCACGGGGACCCTGGGCGGTGTGTATGGATGTTTGTGATCAGTGTGACTGAAGGAGCTTCTTTTTTTGTTGTTGTTTTTTCAAGACAGGGTTTCACTGTGTAGCCCTGGCTGTCCTGGAACTCACTCTGTAGACCAGGCTGGCCTCGAACTCAGAAATCCACCTGCCTCTGCCTCCTAAGTACTGGGACTAAAGGTGTGCGCCACCACTGCCCGGCCTGAAGGGGCTTCTGATGTGACACTGACACAGGATGGGAGTCAGGAAAGTTGACCACAGAGCAGTGCTTCTGGTGGGAAACAAGTCAGTGAGCAGTGTGCTTGCCACGAGAATCTGAGTTCGAGTCCTGTACTCACCCATGGAAAAATCGGAGAGCGCTGGTGGCACTTGTAATTTCAGTGCAGGGAAGGCACAAGAGAGGCAGATCCTAGGCTCTGTGGACAACCTGCCTAGTTCCATTATCAGCTCTGTCCCAGGGACAGACACTGTCTCTGAAAGATGACATGCTGCCTGGAGAGAGGACGCCCAAGGTTGATGTACCTCTGGTCTCCACATGTGTGTGTGGACACACACGTGCACACCATACACACACACACACCACATCACAATCCACTCCCGTATATACATGTCACTCATACACACACACATATCACAGACATACACCTCACACACTCAGACACTCACACACACATCACAGGCATACACCTCACACACTCAGACACTCACACACACATCACAGGCACACACACACACT
>NW_021604654.1:627628-627916 GCF_004785775.1 Grammomys surdaster
ACACACACTCAGACACTCACACACACATCACAGGCACACACACACACATACACTCAGGTATGCCCACACTCACACTTACATGTACATACAGATACATACATACCATACACACTTACACATCCATACACACACCAGTACTCACACACGTACACACACCCTAAACACATATACACCACACACTCACATAGACACATGCATGTACACACACCACATACTCACATAGACACACACATGCATGTACACACACCACATACTCACATAGACACACACACAGACACACCACATACT
>NW_021604654.1:627926-651058 GCF_004785775.1 Grammomys surdaster
ACACACCACATACTCACATAGACACACACACAGACACACCACATACTCACATAGACACACACACAGACACACCACACACTCACATAGACACACACACAGACACACCACACACCACACACTCACATAGACACACTCACATACACACACTATACACTCACATAGCCACACACACATGCACACACACACTGATGCGCTCCTGTACCTGATAATGAAGCACACCTGTAATTGTAGCACTCCAGAGGCAGACATGGGAGGACTGCCCTAAATTTGAGACTAACCAGCGGTTCATATTGAGTGCTGGTGTTAAAATGCAACCCAAGCCCAGTGGCTCCTTACCGTTGAGGCCTCTGTGTAAGTTGTGTGGGTCCCAAGATTGTGTGTGCACCCCGTTTCGTGTGGTAAGGGATTGCCTGTTGGACTGTGCACCCTGGAGAGCCGCTGTCTGAGGTGGTGCTTCGTGGCGAGGTGTTGGCTCCACAGCTGAGCTATGTTCCAAGCCTTCCTGGGGTTTTGTTTTGTCTCCTGCATCCCAGGGCTTCCTGTGTGCTGAGGGACACTCAGCCCACTGGGACTTGGCCCAGGCAGCTTCTCCAGAGTCCTCAGAACAGAGCTGGACTCTGTGACCAAGCCCAGCGCGCGCTGCACTGACCTCCAGGAAAGTTGAGAGGTTGCGGGGACAGGCAGAGACAGTCTGTAGCCCAGGCTGCCTTTATACTTGTGGCAGTCCTCCTGCTTCGGCCTCCCATGTGCTGGGTGGCGGCTGATGGTCAGGCCTGGCTGGGCTGGGGGTTCAGTTGCTGTCTGTGTGTCTAGAGCGTTCCCTGAAGTGATCCTGCTCCTGAGTGTGGGGAGCCAGGAGCTTTGATCCTTCCAAGGATTCAGACCAAAGGTTTATCATAGCGCTTCCTGGCAGCGAGCGTGACTCCCAGCTGTCACCTCCGGTCACATACCAGCCGCCCTGCCGAGGTTAGCCTTGAATTCCTAAGCCTCCCAAGTTCTGGGATGACAGGTATGTGTGGGCATGCTGTGTTTTATTTTTTTGTTTTAAGATTTATTCCTGATTGTGTGCGTGTGTTTGCGAGTGCATTCGTGGGCGCACAGAGCCTGTGGGGGCAGGAGAGGGGCCGGGTCCTCTGAGCTGGAGCTCACAGAGCCTGTGGGGCAGGAGAGGGGCCGGGTCCTCTGAGCTGGAGCCCACAGAGCCTGTGGGGCAGGAGAGGGGCCGGGTCCTCTGAGCTGGAGCCCACAGAACCTGTGGGGCAGGAGAGGGGCTGGGTCCTCTGAGCTGGAGCCCAGGGGTTGTAAGTGACTCATCTAGGTGCTGGGAACCGAACCCAGGCCCTCTGGCAAAGCAGCAGTGCTCCTGAGCAGTGAGCTGTCCTGCCACCTGCTCTGTGTTCTGAGACACACTCAGTGTGCAGTGCAGGCTCAGGCTGGCTTTCAGCTTTGAGCAGCACCCTCGAGTGCCCGAGCTTCAGCCTCTGCTTGGAGACTGTGGGCGTGGCTTAGAGACCTGCCTTCTCAACTCGCCAGCACTGTGGTGTGGATGGCACCTGGGGCTCGGGCTGTCCAGAGCGCTCTGGTCTGGGGTACGAAGACTGAACGAGGCCTGAGGCTGTCTCAGGTTTGGGAGCAGGGTAGGACTGGGGGTGTAGCTCTCAGGTTTTTATCTGGTGTCAGGGGAGGAGGAGGCCGGCCTTGAACTTTGGAAGGTTTGGCGTGCCCTTCCCTCTGTCCTCACAGCAAGTGCACATGTAGGGTCTGCCGAGGTCTTTGAGGTCTGTGTGCTGTGGCATCTGCTTGCCTCGAAGGTGGACACGGACTGTGATTTGCAGAGCTGTTGTGGATGGAGGGAGGCTGGGTGGTTGCAGTCAGGCAGAGGCAGGGCCTGCAGCGTCTCTGGAGTAAAGCCCTCATTGTGTGGCCTCACTTGGCTTTTTAGCTTCTTTGTCCTGGACAGGGGCCTAGGTAAGGACACTTGTGAGCTGTCACAGGCCTAGGTAAGGACACTCGTGAGCTGTGCTGTGTTGGGTTTGGATTTGCACAAGCTAGGATGGAACTTGACTTGTTGAGCTAGCCTCAGACTTTTCCAGCCTCTCCCTGAGACAGGGCACCTCTGACCCTGGAACTAGGTTGGTGGCCAGCAAAACCCAGCCATTCTCCTGTCTCCACTCATGCACCTGGCGCCAAGATTACCACAGCCAGTGTACTGGGTGGGTGCAGGAGATCTGAATGAGGGTCTCCCACCTGCCCACTTGGGCACCTTGCCTGTCCCAAGGTTGGGAGTTTGATTCTCCCGGGAGTAAGCTGGGTTAAGGCAAGGGACAGTGACTCTGAGGCTGAGTGGCATCACTGTGTGTCAGAAAGAACGAGAGGGAACGAGGTGTGCAGACAGCAGCGAGGGGTGGAGGAACTCTGGGGTTGGGTCCTGCCGCTCCCTCACCCCTGTGCCCCACAGACCAGACCATGCCTGGGTGGTGGGCAGCTGCACTCAAAGCTCCCACTGTTCTGAGATAATAGGCCTTTGAGGGCCTTGTCTCTTAGCCAGAAGCCTCCCAACCCCTGCAAGCCTGTGGTGAGAACTGGGCCTCATGACTGCAGAGGGAGGCCAGTGGACACCCCCGAGCGAGGCGATTCATGGCCCAGAGTGTCGTTGGTTCACAGCTGGGTGGGATGGGGTCTTGTCAGGGCCACTGTTCCCTTTCGAGTGGTGACAGTGCCTGCCAGTGGCTGGCCCACAGACCTGTGTTGTCACAGAGGACGTGCACATCAGGTTTGGTACTGCAACAGTGTGGTCCACCCCTTCCCCCAGAGGACCTCCATGTCCTCCGTGGAGGTCAGGTGTTGTCTGGTGGGGCATGCGTCTCTGATCTTTGCTCACTGCACACCGGGAGCTCTCTGGTCAGACATCACTCAGGGTTCCCTGTCTCTAACCCAGCCCTGGGTTATAGCGTACTACCATGCCTAGCTTCACACATGGGTGCCAGGGTTTGAACGCAGATCCTCACATTTGCAAAGCAAACACTGTGCCTTCTAAGCCATCTCCCAGCCCTAGTTATTGTTTATGTCTGTGTGCGTGTGTGAGTGTCATGGCACTGTCCCCGTGATGGTCAGGGGACAGCTCAGGAGTCTGCTCTGTCCTCCGTCTGGGACCCAGTGATGGAGCCATGTTGCCAGACTTGGGACAAGCTCACTTACCCACTAAACCCCCTTTCTAGCCTGCTGGTCCTATTTTTATTCATTTATTTGTTTATTTAGTCAAGGTCTCACCATAGTCTAGGCCAGCCTAGAGCTTGTTGTCCCCCTGCCTCAGGTGCAGAGTGCTGGGATGAGAGGCAAGTCCGAGATGACTGGCAGGCACATGGCAGTGGATGCTGTGTGGAGAGACTTCCTTTCGGAGGAGCTGAAGGTCCAGCTTTGGCCTCTGACTTGACCCCACTCCTCTCATCTGACCCCTAGGTTATGTCCCTGCTAGTCCAGCTGTCCGTCCGTCCGGACCCTGAGGCCAGGTCTCAGCTGGCTGAATTAATGTAGATCATTGCCCCTTGGTGCTGACAGGAGGACAGAGGTTCCTCTGGGTGAAGGAGAGAATTCACTCTTGGACTCTCAGAGCTTGGGTGGTGGCTTCTGAGGGGAGCGGCTATTGCAGGCCCACCCCCGTCTCTGTCTTCATACAGTGGTCCCGTGGGGGAGGGTCTGAAATATCTTCATTATATTAATGTTTTGAGGATAGGGCCCCAAAGTTGGTACATACTAGACTAGAACTAGGGGCTGAGCAGCACCCCGTGGCCTCTGCTGGATTTAAAAGCTTGTTTATCTGTGTGCCTGTGTCTAGGGCAGAGGGTGTAAGATCCCCGGGGCAAGAGCTGAGGCTGCTGTGGGTGTTGAGAACTGAGGTGCAGCCCTGACGCTAGAGCTGACCAGCACAGCGGCCCTGACACTAGAGCTGACCGACGCTCTTGGATCATTTCTGGTAGTGGTCAGGTACCAGGTCAGGGACAGATCTCCCCTCTCTCTGGCTCCTCACCTGACCCTTTGGGCTGTCCCCACAGATCCTGAACAAGCATTGTCACTTCCCCAGCCTTGAGATGGACAACAGGAAGCGCCTGGCCTATGCCATCATCCAGTTCCTGCATGGCCAGCTGCGGCATGGTGGGCTCTCGTCTGACGCCCAGGAGAGCCTAGAGGGTAAGTGTGGGCTGCTGCCTGCCAGCCTCTGCCAGGGCTCGGGACACCAGAGATGTGGGAGGCAGCCAGCACGCACGCCCGGCCTGGCATCTGCACCGTTCCTTGGCTCATGATGGAGTGGCAGATGTCCAACACGCCGCTGGTGCCCTCGCTCCCCTTGCTGCTCTTCTCTGGCTGTAGACAGTCCCCAGTTCCCTGTTGGCAGTGGAGGTACGGTTTCACACTCCTCGGGCCATGTCTCACAGGACGGTGGTTGCTGGGGGCTGCCTCAGTAGCCAGTGGGCCCCTGTGTGGGCCTCCTTTGCTGAGGCCATGGCTGGCACCTCCCTCATTGTGTAGCACTGTTCCTGGGAGACATGACAAGTGCGTTTGCCTCAGACAGGGATAAACCAAAACACAGACAGCGCCAAAGCCCAGCTTAGTCAGCCACTCAGTCAGTCTACTGGGTCACTGACAGGAGCAGAAACCACTCAAAGACCGATGTGACACCAGAGTCCACCCCAGCATGGGTGGCAGCTCCCAAGCCCCAACCCTGGAGCACAGCTCACAGCCTGCAGGCGGTGGGGCAGTTTCTCGGAACTCTGCCCTTCTGAGACTAAGAGCATTCCTTCCTGCTTATGTGTGTGAGAGGGCCTCCTGCGTCTGGTCTGTTTAGAGGCTTCTCACTTCTGTCTTAGCCAGCTTCCCTGCAGCATGGCTGTTTGTCTCCAGGAATTGCAGCTCCACAGAGCAGATCTCACCTCAGAGAAAGATGGCTGCCCTGGGTCTAGGGACACTAGCCTTGCCACAGTGGCTTGCACTGTTCCCAAACTTCAGGCCTTGTGCTGATAGTTCAGGTCAGACCAAGCCCCAGGACTGAGGGCACACCGACCTCAGGCCTCGTGTGCCTGCCTCCTGCTGTCAGGAGCAGACTAGTGTGTCTGAGAGGCTGACTGGAGGTGACTGAAGGACTGAGGTACAGGGCCAGGTGCTTACAGCCCATTTGGAGACACATGAGGGCTAGGCTGGGATTTGGTGTGAAGTCCGGACTCAAACCAAGTATGATAGTGCACACCTGTTATCCCCACACTCAGAAAGTGGTGCAGGTGGGTCAGGGTCTCTGGGGCATGCTTGGCTATGTAGAGAGTTCAAGGGCACCCAGTGCTACATGAGAGAGAGTTTATCTCAAGAACAATAGAAGATGCCAGGGCTCCCTCGGGCTCCAGTGAGGTGGCTTATCTCGTATTCCACACAGTTGCCATCCAGTGTCTGGAGACAGCCTTCGGGGTGACGCTGGAGGACAGTGACCTTGCTCTCCCCCAGACCCTGCCAGAGATATTTGAAGCAGCCACTGCCAGCAAGGTGAGCTTGGGCTTCCCTTGACTGTGCCCACGATGGCAGTGTGCATGGGCGTTTGGACTTCACCGGGTTCCGGCCGTCCTGTGCTGAGACTTGACAGTGCTCTGAGCTGTGTGGCATCCTGCAAGGGCAGGTGTGGCAGGGCACAGTGGGATTGTTTTACCCCTAGCAGGAGATGCCACAGGACCTGAGGAGCCCTGACAGGACACCACCCTCTGAGGAGGACTCAGCTGAGGCAGAGCGCCTCAAAACAGAAGGTGAGGGAGACACGTGTCCCCATGGGACCTGTACAAAGTGCTGAAGGGATGCAGCCCAGGCCAGCTCCTCGGATGGCTTCCAGCACACTGTTAGGCAGTGAGCTACCAGTTGCTTCTACGCCCAGCTTTGGAGCATCCAGTGCCCTATTTTGGTATCTGTGGACATTGCACTTGCACACTCACACACACAGACACACACTCACATACCCCGTTCAGAATAATATATATTTATCCAGTTTTTTTGTTTGTTTGTTTGTTTTGTTTTGTTTTTCGAGACAGGGTTTCTCTGTGTTGTTTTGTTTTGTTTTTCGAGACAGGGTTTCTCTGTGTAGCCCTGGCTGTCCTGGAACTCATTCTGTAGACCAGGCTGGCCTTGAACTCAGAAATCCGCCTGCCTCTGCCCCCCAAGTGCTGGGATTAAAGGTGTGCGCCACCACCGCCCGGCTTTTATCCAGTTTTAAAGTGGCAGAGTCAGTCAAGTCTCTGCGAGTTGAAGCCCAGCCCCATTTACACGGTGCATTTAGGACACCCAGAGCTCCAGCATAAGACTTTGTTCCCAAAACAAAACAAAAAAGGTATTTTAAAAAAATAAAAGAGCCTGGTTCAGTGGCGCACACCTTTAACCCGAGCACTTGGGAGGCAGAAGCAGGAGGATCTCTGTGAGATTGAGGCCAGCCTGGTCTACAGAGTGAGTTCCAGGACAGGCAGGACTTCATAGTGAGACCTTGTCTCAAAAACCCAGAGGAGGAGACAGCCAGCTTCAGGCCTGTGTGGATAATGGAGCTCAGTAAACCCGCCAAACCCGTGCTCAGGCAGAGCCCAGCCCTTCACTGCAGGCCAGGTCTGACTCCCGGAGGCAGCTGGTCTTGGCATTTAACCCAGGCTGACCCCCCTGTCCATGGCTCTGCATGGGATGTGTTTGGCTGGAAAACAAGCTTGTGTAAGCTGGATTCTTGTCATTGTCACCAGATGCTGCAGTGGACCACCATGTCCTCGGCACACATAAACTTAGCATCTGTCCCCAGTACCACATTCACCTGGCTTAGTGTCACATCTGTCATCCCACATGGGGGAGGTGGAGGCAAGGAGGATCAGGAGGATGGCCTCAGATGCATCACCCCTCACCTGAAAAAACATCCCAGTGTGACTGACCTGAGGCTCAGATCTCTCTTTGGGAATCTTAGACCAGAGAAGATAGGTGTATGGGCAGCCTGCAGCAGAATGGGCCAGCCTGGACTCTTCCCCTCTGTCCCTCTGCAGGTAATGAGCAGATGAAGCTGGAGAACTTTGAGGCGGCCGTGCACCTCTATGGCCAGGCCATTGAGCTCAACCCTGCGAATGCCGTCTACTTCTGTAACAGGTGCGGGCGGGCGGGCGGGCGGTGGGCTGGGGTATGGACTGTGCGTGATGACCTACAGCTCTGCATGAAGAGCGGTCAGGTTCGGCGTCATTTTGAGGTGGCATGATGCTCACACAGGGCCCTGAGCTATGTAGTCAGCCCAGCCCAGCAGACAGACAGGACGGCACAGTCGAGCTTGTCCTTGTGTCTCTGGTTGACATGCAGGCCGCTCTTGAGCTGCCGTGATCTCCTTCAGCCTGGTTTAGTTTGGGACATGGTTTCACAGAACCTGCCAAGGCCTGTGTCGGCTTTGAGCCTCTGTGGTCCTAGTCCGCCTTCCTGCCACAAACCAGCTCCTAGAGAGGCCTCCTGTGGAGTCCCCTACTGACAGCTCCCTCTCCCCAGAGCCGCAGCCTACAGCAAACTGGGGAACTACGTGGGGGCTGTGCAGGACTGTGAGCGCGCCATTGGCATCGACCCTGGGTACAGCAAGGCCTATGGCCGGATGGGGTGAGTGCAGCGGGCGGCTGAGGGGCCCTTCCCCTGCGTGGGGCCCTTCCCCTGCATGGCTCTCTGTCCTCTCACGTGACTTCAGTGCTTTCCCAGTCTGGACAGGGTGGGTGGCACCAGGTCCTGATCGGGTCCCCTCGTGGCCCTCTTGGTACTCTTGTCCCCAGCCTTGCGCTGTCCAGCCTGAACAAGCATGCTGAGGCTGTGGCGTACTACAAGAAGGCCCTGGAGCTGGACCCTGACAACGACACGTACAAGTCCAACCTCAAGATTGCAGAGCTGAAGTTACGGGAGGCACCGAGCCCCGTGAGCCCTCTTTCAAGAGGGGGGTGATGGGAGGCCGGGCTGGGATGCCTGGGAGGCTGTGGTTAGAATGGAGGCCAGGAGCCGGGCGGTGGTGGTGCACACCTTTAATCCCAGCACTTGGGAGGCAGAGGCAGGCTGAGTTCGAGGACAGCCTGGTCTACAGAGTGAGTTCCAGAACAGCCTGGGCTACACAGAGAAACCCTCTCTCTCGAAAAAAAAAAAAAAAGAATGGAGGCCAGGGTGATGTTCAGAGTCTAATGTCTAATCATGGGTCCTCAGATGCAGGGCAGCACTGGGCCATGTGGGTCACGGAGCTGGGGACACGCAGCAGAGACCCTCTGTGGTCTGTGACGTGGTAATAGGTGTGATGGTCACAGACATGGTGCAGACTGCCCAGAGTGCTCACAGTGACTGGCAGGCTGGTTGGGACCTGCTGGCAGCACCCTCCCTGAGGGAGTGTAGGGCTTCCTGAGGGTGCAGCCAGTCATCTTCCCCCAGAGAGGCTAACCTGGCTCCACACAGCACTAACTGATGCTTCTCCTGCAGACGGGCGGCGTGGGCAGCTTGGACATCGCTGGCCTTCTGAGCAACCCCCACTTCATCACCATGGTAGGTGCGCCCTCCACTCCCTGCCACCCGGCCAGGGTCCTGCCGCAAGTCTGCCCACAGGGAGTGAACATCACAAGGAGTGAGCATCAGGTGCCCCACTGCAGGCCACCGCTGTGTGAGATGTCCCTGGGCGTCTCACTGTGCTCTGCACTGTACGCTGGTGCTACAGCATCAGCTGGAAGGAGCTGGTTGGCGTCCTTGCTGAATGCATTATTTCTAGAGCAGGACTAGCAGACCATTCTTTATGGGCACGTCCTTAGGAGGTGGGACCACACCTAGCCTTCTCTGCCAGCTGCAGGTGTGGCCGAAGCATCATTTGCACAGTCCAGGGCTCCCCAGGGTGCAAACAGGGCTGTTTGCAAGGCTGAATTCAGCTAGACACGGTGGTACAGCCTGTGAGCCACTAGGGCATTGAGACAGGATGGCCAGTTCAGACCAGCCTGGGTGGTACCCTGACCTTGTCTGACACAGCAGGGGCTTGGGCACAGCTCTGGTGCCCTGTTGGGGGGGGGGGGAGAGAATGGGGGGAGTGAGGACCAGAGCCCACTTCAGCATTGCAGAGGAAGGAACTAGTGTCCTCGAAAGACAGCAGGAGCAGAGAGCACAGCTGCCCAGGGTGTATCTGTCTGGGTCTGCCCAGGGAGGCTCCTGACGCCTGCCTGTGTCTTCTGCTCTCTTAGGCTTCCAGCTTAATGAACAGCCCGCAGCTGCAGCAGCTGTAAGTGACCCGCTCTGGGCCTCTGTGTCCACAGCACAAACTGTCTATTTTCTCTAACTTTTCCTGTATGTGTGTGGCTGTTTTGCCTGTGTGTACGTCTGTGTACTACGTGTGTGCAGTGCCCGGTGTGGCCAGATGTGGGCATCAGGCCCCTGGAGCTGGAGTTAGATGGTCGTGACCGCCTTGTGGGGCACGTGAGCCTGGTCTTTGCCGAGAGCAGCCCGAGCTCTAACTGCAGACCCCTTTCCTATTTAGTTATTAATTCTTAGGTTTTTTTTATTGATTTTGATGAGAGAAAAGCCAAAGTTTTTTTTAATATTGACGTTTTAAGGTAGGTTCCCACTGAGTACGTCTGGCTGGCCTAGAGCTCAGAACGTGGGTGCAGTTGCTTAGTATGTCTGTGGAGTGACACTGTGGCGTTTCGCACTGCGTCTGCTGTCTACTTGGAGAGCCTCTGTCCCATGAGCTGTTGTGTACTCCCCAGATCCCAACAGCCACAAATTTATGTCTCTACATTGCCCTGTTGTGGACATTTCTTATGGTACTCAGGCCTTTTGGGCCTGCCTCTCGCTTTGATACAGCATTCTTGGTGTCCCTTTGAGCTACAGTGTGTGTCAGAGCCATGTTCCTGTTCGGGGCTGTGTCATGAACTGTTTGTCCTGACTACTGTGAACATGGTGGCGCTGGTCTTATTCCCAGATTGAGAGCCCTGGGGCAGCTCCTGCTGGACCAGGGGCAGCTCCGCCTCGCTGAAGCAGGGGCAGGTTTTCCTCTCCAGCCTTACAGGATTTTCTCAACACCAGCCTTGGTGACCCTGGCTTGTTCTCCACGGGGTGTCCAAGGTCTCCTTCACTTCTGGCAACTCCCCACGGTGCCAGTCATGGCTACCACATGTTGACTGACTCAGCTTAGAAACTGAGAAAGAAGGGGGCATGACAGTGGGGCTGGCTGGGAACTGTCTGTGGGTCACGGAGGTGGAGGCCGTGGCTGTGACCGGCTCAGTTCTCTCTCCTGCAGTATGTCGGGCATGATCTCCGGAGGCCACAACCCTCTGGGCACTCCGGGCAGCAGTCCGCAGCAGAGTGACCTGGCCAGCCTCATCCAGGCGTGAGTACTCCTCTTGCTGGCACTGGTGTCTGGGAAGGGGCTGGCACTCATGACCCAGGGGTGAGCGAGGGGGCCCGCAGGAGGGGAGACAGAGGGGAGGGAGTGGGAGGATGGCCTGGTTGAGGCGGCCCAGAGGAGTGGGGCAGCACGGTCTGTCTCCTGGGTATACGCAGGGGCCAGCAGTTTGCACAGCAGATGCAGCAGCAGAACCCAGAGTTCGTGGAGCAAATCCGGAGCCAGGTAGTGCGCAGCCGGACACCCAGCGCCAGCCACGAGGAACAGCAAGAGTGACAATGGTGAGACCCATGTCTAGCCTGTCCTCATCTGTCTAGCACAGCAGAACTACGGGGGACTTTCTGTACAGAACCCCACTTTTACCATTTTGTCATTTTAGAAAATATTTTCATTTACTTATTTCATGTTTGTGATTACACTGCTTCTCTATTCAGACACACTAGAAGAGGGCATCGGATCCCATTACAGATGGTTGTGAGCCACCGTGTAGTTGCTGGGAATTGAACTCAGGACCTTTGGAAGAGCAGTCAGTGCTCTTAACCGCTGAGCCATCTCTCCAGCCCCATTTTAGGTGAACCTAGGGCTTTGTATGTGCAGGTGCTCCTCCCTGACCACACTCCCAGCCCCTCATGTCGAGGGCTCCACCCCTGACCCTCACTGGAGGATTCTGGGGGACTCAACCCTTGAACACACCCCTGGCCTTTTTCTAGGGGGGAACTTGGGGTGGAGCTGGACCCCTGATCATGCCCCCAGCTCTGTTTTTGTTCTTGTATTCATGTGTTTGTGTGCATGGACATGTACGACCATGGGCAGCCTTGAGTGGTGGTCCTCAGACCACCTTTGACACTCTCTGGCCCAGAGCCGTGTTAAGTGCTTCAAGCCTCTTGTATGGCTAGCGGTGTCCAGGGACACCCTGTCTGTGGTCCCACCTCCCCCACTGCACTTGCAGCTCATTTCCACTGCCTGACTATCGAATGGTTCCTGAGGCGGAGTGCACTTCACCAGTTCTGATGTTCAGTTTTGTATTGTTTTGGTTTCAAGTTGCCAAAACTGTTCCCAAATTCCTGATGCTCCTGCCTCCTCCTCTAGAGTGCTGGATGACAGGTGTGTGCCACCACATTTAGATAGCAAAAGTTTTACTGAAGCCATGGCACCTCTGGGTGTCCCTCGCTGAGCTCCTTTTCTGGCTATGACTCACTGCCTGTCTTCTGTCTGCAGCTGACCCGAGTGGTCCCTTCGCTCCACGGCCTCCTGGTGTTTTAGCATTTTCTCCGTCGGGCAGCTCAAGAGAGAAACTGGACCTGCATGTTAAGACGGACTCATCCCCCGCCTCGTGTCTGTCTTCATCCTTTCCTTATGTGTTTTGTATTCTTACTGGCCGCACACCTTTCTGGAAGAGTCTGCAGAGGACTACCTACATACCAGCACCAGTTCCTCCAGCCACCTAGGGACGCTGCAGGGAGGGGTTGGAGTGGGCCCTTGGGTCGCAGGCCCCACCCTACCGGGTCCCTCCTAAGGGACTTGAGTAGCTGACTCTCATTCCCCTGGGAAGTGTCCACTGCCAGCCCCAGCTGGGTGCCAGCGTCCCACGCCTACGCTTGGATTGCAGGTTCCAACAGGTGCCCTGGCCTGCCTTATTCCAGTGTCCTGTGCCACACAGAACTGAGGCCTGTGACCTCTGCCCAGCATGTGGCCATCTGTGTCTTGTCTTCCCAGCTCCTCCGTCTTCACAGCATCAGCTAGTCCTAGTTTTGTGTCCAGTCTGGCTCCATTATCAGCCTGGGTGGCACACATGGACATGAACCCATCTGTGCCCGTCCTGTCCTTGACCTCGAGGGAATGCAGTGTCTGGGGGTGGCAGGGAGCTTTGGGTATTGGCCCTTGGGTTGTGCCATCAGCCCTGAAACAGCCACCAGAGCCATCTGTGTTCGGTCAGTCTGTCCAGTGAGGATGTGGATATCCCCACACCCAAGATCACAGGACTGCTGAACCGGCAGGGGGTCACGATGGCATCGGGCTGGGGCAGGTAGTGTCAGAGCTGTGTGTGTCATAGGTTGCCAGTAGGAAGATGGGCCCAGAGGGCAGCAGTGCCCCCTTGGGCACAAACTTCCTTGGGAATAAAGACAGTGATGATGCTCAGCTCTCCGTGCCAGCCTCTGAGCCCCTCTGCCCTGAGAGCTAGCTAAGATCCCACAGCATGGCGGGTGGGGCAGTCTGTCTGGCATGCAGGACAGGTGACAAGACCTCGGATGCAGTTGGTGTGGGCTCTAGTGATTGTAGCCTGGACACTGCACGGGAAAGGAAGTTCCTGCCCTCCCAACCTGAGGGCCAGGCAGCAGGGGTCATGGGATTCTGTGGGGACCTACTGTCAGTTTCCGTAGATGACAGGAAGTCATGGGCTGCGGGCTTGTGGCTGAGGGCACAGGCTCACTGAGACAGGCAGTGTGGGGGACCCCAGCTTCTGGGACCAGTCTCCAGAGTGGATAACCCTGGGGTTGTTACCCCATGGTAACCATGGGGGTGTGTGTGGTCCGTCCTCTCCCAGCAATGGGACTACGGTCATCAGGGTTAGTGGTAAATGCCCTTACCAGCCTGGTCGTTGTGGCTGGCCCACGCTGGAGGACTTCGACCCACTTATGTGAAGATCTTTATTTGGGAGGGAAAGCAAGAAATAGAACATAGTCAAATGAAGCCTTGTTTCTCAAAGGTGGCCTGTGTCTCAGGCTTTCCAGATGACTCAATCCAGCAGCATCCTGTTTTTCAAGGATTGCCAACAGAAGCCAAGCGCTGACTTCCAGTTCAGCCTCTGCCTAGAGCCTTGAGACCTGACAGTAGTTGGGTTTCTTCCCTGAGATATGCTGTTTATGTACAGCCCAGGCTAGCCATGAACTGGGGAATCCTGCTGCAACCTGAGTGCTAGGATGAGAGGCCCGAGTCTCCACACACAGCTGAAATTCAGCATTACAGTCACAAGAAGGCTCAACACAGGTCAGGGGCTCAGGTGAGTTTCTCTAGCACTCAGGAGGAGGAGTTGGGGAGTTAGGAGTTCAAGGCCACCCTTAGCCAAGATGGGCTCACCCAGCAAATGCTTCTGTACTTGAATGGTGTAGGCCCTAAAAGCTTTGTGACATCCCTCTCTGCTGACACCTTGAGGGTCCCTGTAGTGGGATACAGGCTGCCTTGGGAGCACAAGTTGTGGACACTGGGCCTTATCTAGGGATGCCTGGCTGTTTGACACTGGAGTCCCCTCCTGGAGTGGGTATAGGCCCGGGAGATGGAAGGGCCACAGACATCTTAGAACAGCTTGGAGCACCTGTCCCATCTCCAGCATATCAGAAGCCCTGGGTTGGGTTGAATTTAGTTTTTCAAGACTTAAGATTTCTCTGCGTGTCCCTGCCTTTCATGAAACTTTCTATAGACCAGGCTGGCCTTGAACTTAGATCCCTTTAGGCATATTTTTCCAACCTCTTTAGCCCACCAGAGGTAGTGGAAGACGAGTGCATCAGATCCCGTTACAGATGGTAGGTACCACATGGTTGCTGGGAATTGAACTCAGGACCTCTGGAAGGGCAGTCAGTGCTCTTAACTGCTGAGCCATCTTTTCAGAGCACCCAGGTTGTGTTCCCAGTGCTTACATGGCTCCTCACAACTGTAAGTTCCAGTGGGTGCGATGCCCCCTCTGGCTTCCTGCAGCACTGCAAATGGTGTGCAAACATGTAAGAACACCCATGCGCAGAAGGAAATAAATTCAATCCCAACACTGGAGAGGCACTGGCAGATGCATCGCTATGAATTCGAGGCCAGCCTGGTCTACATAGTGAGTTCTAGGACAGCCATGCTACATATATAGTGAGGCCTTGGCCCAAAGAAAAAGACCAGTTAACGGTTGTGTGGGCCTCCTTTTGTCTCTGCCCCCTTGACAAAATGTTTCAAAATAGGAACCCAACCTAGAGAGGTTGGGGCTGTTCCAAGTGTGGCCAGCAGGGGGCTCTGCACCTCAGCTTCCTGAGGCCTCACCTGGTCCTGCATCAGGACCAGCTTGATGGGCAAAGCTACAGCTTAGCCATTGGGCCTGCATCCTAGACACACTCCTGGTGTCCAGTTAGGAGCCTTACACTCTTGGAACAAGTTATCCTTACAGGAATAAGAAAACGTCTCTTGAGCCGGGCGGTGGTGGCGCACGCCTTTAGTCCCAGCACTTGGGAGGCAGAGGCAGGCGGATTTCTGAGTTCAAGGCCAGCCTGGTCTACAGAGTGAGTTCCAGGACAGCCCGGACTATAAAGAGAAACCCTGTCTCGAAAAACCAAAAAAAGAAAAAAGAAAAGAAAAGAAAACGTCTCTCTAGCCTAAAGTGGCTCAGCTGGCCACCCATGCACAAGTCACAGAGGGACCCTGACAGGACCTGGCTGGCACAGGCTCACAGACAACAAACTCCCTACAGGAGCTGGGGCCTGCAGATGAACATGCACAGTGCTGCCAGAAAGGTCATTCTCAGGGCTATGAGCTCCGTTGGGAGACTGGTTTGCACTCCCCGTTCCGTTCAAGGTCCAAACTACTGAACCATCTCAGCACTAGGGAGGCTGAGGCAGGAGGATCAAAACTGCAAGGCCAAACTTAGGCCTACAGACCCAAGCCCTATTCCAAAATTCAAACAAAAAAGGTCAACAGTTTGCGTGTTCACTGGTGGCTAGACTAAGCCTCCTTCCTCCTGTTACTATTAGCTGTGTCCCTCTGGGGGTCGTGATGATAAACATTCATGTGACCTTAGCCACAGACTTCTCAGTACCCTGTACAGTTGAACTCCTCTGCAGCCCCAGCCACACTGTGGGATGTTCTCCTTTGCTCTGCCTTTTCCTAGAATGTTTTGGAGTTACAGTCCCTGCGCATTCTCTTGTGTGTTTGGGTTCCCTTAACACAAGGCTGGAGGGATTCAAGCTGCATGTTGTTCAGTCATTTTGGTTGCTGCATACTATTCCACTACCTACTCCTCAATGGATCCTAGGGTTTTCAGCTTGCAGACTCCAGTATATATTAATTATATATATTAATTAATATTAATTATTGGTTTTTCGAGACAGGGTTTCTCTGTGTAGCCCCGGCTGTCCTGGAACTCACTCTGTAGACCAGGCTGGCCTCCAACTCAGAAATCCGCCTGCTTCTGCCTCCCAAGTGCTGGGATTAAATTCGTGCACCACCACCACCCGGCCAAGGCAACTCTTATAAAGACAAACCTTTAATTGGGGGTGGCTTACAGGTTTGGAGGTTCAGTCCATTATCATCATGGCAGGAAGCATGGCAGCATCCAGGCAGGCATGGTGAGGACCAGCCAAGAGTTCTATATCTTGATCTGAAAACAGCCAGGAGGAGACTGAAATTCCACACTGGGCAGAGTTTGAGCAGGGAGACCTCAAAGCCTGCCCCACAATTCCTCCAACAAGGTCACACCTCCTAATAGTGCCACTCCCTATGGCCAAGCATTCAAATACATAAATGTATGGTGGCCATACCTATTCAAACTACCACAATCTTTCTGTGTAACCCCGAATGTCCTGGAACTTGCTATTAAATCAGGCTGGTCTTGAACTCATAGAGGTCTACCTGCCTCTATCCTGAATGCTGGGAGAAAAGTTTTGCACTACTATGCCTGGCTAATCCCAGCACTTACAAAGTAAATATTGCAATTCTTATTACTTCGTGTATGTTTGCACAGCGAGGGTGCAGACACCTGTGTGAACATGTCATGTGTTCGGAGGGCAGAGAACAACTTCAGAGTCTGTCCTATTTTTCCAACCCTGGATGGTCCCAGGCATTGCAATCAGGTCACTAGTCTTGTGAGCCAAGTTCCTTTGACCCACTGACCCATTTCAATGTCTCCCTAGCCCTTCCCTGTAGGGCATCATGTGGTCTTGCCTGGCCTTGACCTTAAGAATGAACCAAGGCTGACCTCGTCTTCCTGCCTCAATTTTCCAAGTGTTAGGATGGCAGGTATATGTCATTATTTCTTCTAGGCCTTTAAAAAAAAGATAAGTTGGTTGTGTTATCCCAGGAGTTGGCAGGCAGAAGCAGGCAGATCTCTGAATTTGAGGCCAGCCTGGTCTATAAAGCAAGTTCTATGACAGCCAAGGCTACACAGAGAAATCTTGTCCAAATAAAACAAAACTAACAAAAAATTAATCCATCCAGGATGCTTGTTATAGTGGATGAACTTGGGCCATATTTGCTCCCAATCTTTGGGTGAACATGTACTAGTTTCTGTTGACCAGATACACAGGGGTGCACCTGTACTATCTTTTAGCCAAGGATGAGAAAGTCCCTAGGCTTCACTGTCCTTCACACAACGGCTTTAAATCTGCTAGAAAATGACGTTTATCTGGAAATACCCCCTCTACAGCAGCATTCAAGCAGATCTAACTAATCCAGACAAAGGAATACCATTTAGCAATTAGAAAGAAACGAGGGCTGGATGCGTAGCTCAGCAGTGAAGAGGGCTGACTGGCCGCTCCTGCAGAGAATGCAAGTTCGGTTTACACATTGCAGCTCAGGACCACCTGTGACCCTGATCCAAGGGCATGCAACACTTTCCTCTGACCTCTTTGGGCACCAGGGACATGCATGGCGCATAGGCAGACACGCAGGCAAAGCACTCATACACATAAAATCAAACCAAATAAATCTTTTAAAACTAAGTAAATAAGATGGGCAATGGTGGCACATATTTTTATTTTGAGCATTCTGGGAGGCAGAGGCAGGGAGATCTCTGAGTTTGAGGCCAGCCTGGTCTATAGAGTGAGTTCTAGGACAGCCAACCAAATAAATAAGTGAACATATAAGAAGCTCATGCCACACACATCAGGGCACCCTCGTGTGTTAGTGTGCCTTGCTTGGTTGTTTTGATACAGTGTCTCACTGTGTAGGCCAGTCCTGGAATACATGGGTCTTCTGCTCCAGCCTCCTGAGTTTTGGGTTGACAGACATACATCACCATGTGTAAAAAAAAAAATGTTCTGTAAAGCTTTGATCTGCAGTGAACACAGAAGCTTCTTTGCAATTTTTGTTCTCTAGCATGGTAAAACCACTGTTTGCATAGCACTGTTTACATAGCATTGTGTGAGGTACTCTAGACACAGCAGGAGGCCAGGTATGGTATAGTGGCTCACACCTGCAATCCAAGCACTCGGGAAGCTGATGCAGGAGAATTCTGAGCTATCTGCATATCATCTAACCTGGGATGTCCAGCAAGTCCGTGGCTCAAACAAATAAATGAATATAAAAATAAGGCATACTGTGTGGTGTCTGTAGGTTCTACTCAGGTGCCATGTCACTTCAGGAGACACTTCCTGGGCTGCAGGTATGGGTACAGTTGTTGTTAACTGTAGTGATTAAGGAGCACAGTAGCTCTCTTGAGCTTGAATCTATCTGGCTATCAACAAATGTTTGGTGGACGCCTGTATCATCTTCTTAAGCTACGAGGAAGGACTTCAAGAATGTTCCATTCGCTGTAGGAAATCCCTTCCTGCCAAGCCTCCATCCACACTCACTTAGTACCACGCGACCCTGGACAGCTCCGAGATTTAGGCCCTCCTTCCGGAACCATGTCACTAAGTACGTGTTTCCTATCGGAATCATTTGGTAGCTCCACTCAAGTTTAGAAAGGAGAAAACTGCTTTCCGGAGCCGGTAGGCGTTGCAGAATGATTGACAGCAGTTGCGGCCAATAGACTGTGAGTTCTGTCGAGTGGCACTGACGATGTCCAATAGATGCTGACGTGGGCGGGGCGTAGGCAGTGGCTCGCAGCCCCGGGGGGTCTCTGCTGGTCCGCTGCGGCAGGGTCCGGATCGCGGGGCAGTTGGCGGCAGGTGGCACTGGCTGGAGGCCCGAGGGGCTGTCAGAGGTACAAGAGGGGTCTGGGCGTGGCGGGGACGGGTCGTGACAGGGCGGAGCCGAGGGGGGCCTGGCCGACTGCGCCTGCCTGTTCACAGAGTCCTTGCTCAGAGAGAGAGGTTGCGTGGAGCACACAGTAGGCGCTCAATAAATGCTTAAGGAAAGACCGAGCTTGTCGCCCCGCCAGCCCTGGCCCGACTGGCCCGATTCTGAAAGCACCTGTGGTGTCCCTGCCCCACCCGGTCTTCTAGCATCAATTCGGCGCCTATGGTATGCACTTCGCCTTGTGTTCACAGCAGCGGAGGGAAGGACTTTAAGGGAGTTATTTTTGTTTTTTTTTTTTAAATTGTATTAATTATGTCCTTTATAATATTCCTTTACAGCATTCTAATTTTAAAGTTTAACTTAATTTTAACGTTATTTATTTCATCCTAATTCACTTAATTTTCTTTCGTTTTTTTTTTCATTTTTTAAATTTATTTTTTAAAAATTTATTGTATGTGTCTGTGTTTATGCACATGTGTGTAGTGCCCAAAGTAGCCAGAAGAGGGAATAGATCCCTTCGGGCTAGAATGAAACCCAGGTCGACTGCAAAAACAGCCGGTGCTCTCAACTACTGAGCTGCCTCTGTGGCTACTATTTTATTTACTTACTTACTTACTTACTTATTTATGTTTCTTTTCAAGTCAGGGTTTCTTTTTGTAAGCCTGGCTGTCCTGGAACTCAGTCTGTAGACCAAGCTTGCATCAAACACAGAGATCTGCCTACCTCTGCCGCCCAAGTGCTGGGAGTAAAAGTCTGCGTATTTACTGGGGAGGGTGGTGTGGGGGTCAGAAGACAGCTGTGGGTCCCAGGATCTCCCTTGGGTCCTCAAGCTTGGCACAGGCACCTTTACCTTGTGAGCTTTGTTTTATTCCTTTGTACCATTTTTAACTGAATTTTATTTTTACTTTTTGTTGTATTACTTTATTCTGAGGTAGAGTCTCCTCAGTGTCCAGGCTAGTGTCAAATGTGTGGCCATCGTCCCGCCTCACCCTCCCACACATATCCCTTCAGACCCTGTGTGCACACGTGGGAGACCAGACATTAAAGGCAGTGTCTCCTTTGATCACTCCCATAACTGAAAATTTTACATCTATGTGTGTTTTACTTGTTTTCATGGCTGTGCACCACATATGTGTCTGGTGCCTGCAGAGGCCAGAAGGGCCATTGGATCCCCAGGAGCTGGAGTTACAGGTGGTTGTGGCCCACCATTGGATGCTGGGAACCAAACCCAGTTCCTCCGGAAAGGCACCCAGTGCTTTGACCATTGATCAACCTCCAGCCTCCGCTTACATAGTGAGCAGGGGCTCCCACTCGAGCCTAGAGCTGCTGACTGGGCCAGGGTGGCTGGGTAGCATGTCCCTGTGATCCAGTCCCCACCTCCACAGTCCCAGGACAACTCAGATATATACAGTCCTTCTGGTGTAGTAGAAGGGCCAGGGCCAGGCGGGCACAGGATGGCTGTGACTGCAGAGGGTGAGCGGGGCTGACAGCAGCCAAGAGGGAAGCGGCTTCATTCCTAATGGCCTGTGCTTTGTGAGGCAGGAGAACAACCCTACGTTTTGACCACCACATCCACTGAGCCAGCCGTCACCTTGCCCCTGCTCTGCTCCCAGCCTCAAGGTGGGTACCAGGGATGCAGCTGGGCGCACGGTACATGGTGGAAGATCCAGGGGTGTGGGGGTGGGGTGGGCGTGTTCCAGGGAGAGGAAGTGGTCTGTGTAAAACCCTGGGGCTGCCACAGTCTTGGTAGTCAAGACTCTGGCAGGCTGGTGTGAGCTGAGTTGACCCCAGGTATGGAAGGCAGCCTTGGGGTAACAGGTTGAGATTCTCTGTCAGGGCAGCAACACTCACGAGAGTGTTCTGGCAACAACCACAGCGTCCCGTGCATGTGCTTAACTTGGAAGCCACCCAGCTCAGGTAGTGACTGAGCGCCTGGCGGCAGGGAGCCAGGTGCTAAGTAGGATTCAGTTCCCTGCGCCCTGCGTGAATGTGTGTCTGTGCATGTGTGTGTGAATGTGCACATGTGTGTGAATGTGTGTCTGTGTGCATGTGTGTGAATGTGCATGTGCACATGTGTGTGAATGTGTGTCTGTGCATGTGTGTGTGCATGTGCACATGTGTGTGAATGTGTGTCTGTGTGTATGTGTGTGACTGTGCATGTGCACATGTGTTTGAATGTGTGTCTGTGTGCATGTGTGTGACTGTGCATGTGCACATGTGTGTGAATGTGTGTCTGTGTGCATGTGTGTGACTGTGCATGTGCACATATGTGTGAATGTGTGTCTGTGTGCATGTGTGTGTGAATGTGCACATGTGTGTGAGTGTGTGTCTGTGTGCATGTGTGTGACAGTGCATGTGCACATGTGTGTGAATGTGTGTCTGTGTGCATGTGTGTGTGAATGTGCATATATGTGTGAGTGTGTGTCTGTGTGCATGTGTGTGTGACGGTGCATGTGCACATGTGTGTGAATGTGCACATGTGTGTGAGCCTGTGCATGTGTGTGTGCATGTATGTGAATGTGTGCGTGTACTGAAAGCCAGAGGTAAGACCCAGTGTCTTCTTCAGTTGCTTTCCACCCTAGTTCTAGAGTCGGGCTCTCGTGAACCTGGAGCTCACTGGTTCGTGGCGGCTGGCTGCCAGCAGGCCCCAGGCAGCCTCCTGTCTGAGGTCCTCACACTGTAGCACAAGCCCGTCCTGCCTGTGCCACCTCCCCAGCCCTGTGTCCTCATCTTAAGTTACACAAGCATGTATTCCCATGTCTGTGAGTCCGAGAGTGGACAGAGGAGTGGGCCCAGGGTGGCTGGCTCGTCACCACCACTACTAGTGACCACACAGCTGCCATGTCCTCCCTGTCTCACAGCTGCCGAGCAGAGCCATGCGTGTCTGGCCCTGCGACTGGGGCCGGTAGCCCCCACAGGCTGTGGTGTGTGACTCCGTTGGTTCTTTGGCCCTGTCGAGACCGGTGTGACACAGGCGGCCACCATGACGCAGCTCCTGGTGGCCAAGGCCCTCTGCATGGTGGGCGTGTTCTTCTTCATGCTGCTGGGCTCTCTGCTGCCTGTGAAGGTCATCGAGGCCGACTCTGAGAAGGCCCACCGCTCCAAGAAGGTCCTCTCCCTCTGTAACACCTTTGGGGGTGGCGTCTTCCTGGCTACATGCTTTAATGCACTGCTACCTGCAGTGAGGGATAAGGTGAGGCCCCAGTGGGGAGCTGGGGGGTTGTGGGGCTCAGGCGCATGTGCACGCGCACTGTGTGACAGCCAGAGGTCGGTGCCGTCTTAGTCCTGTTCACCTCGTTTTCTGGGACAGGGTCTTATTGAACTTGGAGTTTACTTCTGCAGAGGAGGCCAGGAAGCCCCAGGGGTCCCTCTGCCTCTGCCCTCTGCACCGGCTGTGCTTACAGGAATGTGCTACCACACCCAGTTTTTCAGGTGGGCGCTGGTGTTACAGCTCAGGTCTTCATGCTTGTGTGGCAAAGCATACCAGCATCTCCCAAGCTACAGAGGATTTCAATACAGATGCCCGAGGAAGACATACAGGGAGCAGAAAGCAAATTGCTGTGTGACCTTATGCCTTCCCTCTCTGAGCCTTATCTACCTGGGCACTGGGCCATCCCACTGGTGAGCCAGTAGGTGGTAGATTTCAGGCAGAGCAGTTGCCCACACCAGAGTCCACAGGCCATGTGCAGTCGCTCCTGTTGGTTCCTCTCCGTTGGCTCTTGCTGCATAACAGACTGTGGCAGACACAGCCTGGCGTGTCTCCTCATGCTTCCTGTGGGCCAGGCAGTAGTCTGAGCAGGGACCTGAGCACAGTCCTCAGGGACCCAGGAGACAGACACCAGGACACATTCCGGCCTACACTCCCATCTCAATGGGCATCTGGAGGTGGCCAGGTTCACATCCGGGCCACTTGTGAACCCTGGGTCCCATCTCACTGGCTGTGGTGGGAGAGGCCCCAGACTGTCACCCTCAGTATGGCTGCATGGGACATGCACAGGGTGGAAGATGGTGGAACCTTCTTCAGGTGACGGTTGTATCTGACACTGTAGAGTTAGTGAGGGCTGCCAGCTCTGCATATGTGAAGGGAGTCCTAGCAGACCTGGGTGGGCGTCCCAGTTGGGACCTCGGTCCTGTAGCCTGGGAAAGCCTCTGTCAAGAAGACTGGGGCTGGGGCATTCTTGGCCAGAAGTGAGCAAGGCTTCCTGCTGCTGGCCCTCGGTAAGGCCCCAGCTCACTGCAGGCTACAGTGGCTACTGTCTGTGCCAGTGAGGGGTCTGAGGTGACCTGCCGAAGCCTCCTTATGCTGTGCCTGGGCCCGAGTCCCCTTCCTGCATTTGTGGTGTACCCAGCACCTCACTTCCACCGCCCAGGCCAGAACTTGTGGGGTGGCCTCGGGTGTACACTTGACAGCTCACCTGTGTAGGGCTGAGCTCCAGGAGTCCTTTGCAGCAAGCACAGTTCACAGTGCTGTCTCTCAGGGCTGGAATCATCTCTGGGAACAGCCCAGGCAAGGCCAGCCAGCAATGTTGTCTGCTGGTTCTCGGGCACTGGCTTCCCTTCCGGTTTGTAAGTATTCAGTGCGTGTGTGTGTATGTGCACAAGCTCATGTGGAGACGAGAGGCTTTCTGCCTTCCTTCCTGTGGGTCCCAAGGGCTTTGAGCTCAGGCTGTCACGCTGCCAAGTGTCTTGACCCGTGAGCCATCTCCCCAGCCGCTCCTCTTTTTTTTTTTTTTTTTTCCTGTTAAAAATGTGTTTTTGGCAATGCTGGGAATGGAAGCAGCGCAAGACGGAGCTGAGCCTCTCAGCCTTGCTCTGGGGG
>NW_021604654.1:651158-682978 GCF_004785775.1 Grammomys surdaster
TCTGTTGTCCTATGAGGCAGGTCTCTGTGTGGCCCTGGCCTGCTTCCGAGTGCTGGGATTAGAATCATGCAGCACTGTGCCCCGTTCTCTGGGCTGTCTGATTGGTTGAGGTGGGGTGTCCTCCGGGCCCAGGTAGTCCTCAAGCTTGCAGTCCCCCTGCCCGGGAGGGAGGCCTGCAGCTGACCTGACCTTGTGCCCACAGCTGCGGCAGGTGCTGAGCCTGGGACACATCAGCACTGACTACCCGCTGGCAGAGACACTCATGATGGTGGGTTTCTTCCTCACGGTGTTCGTGGAGCAGCTGGTGCTGACCTTCCGCCGGGAGCGGCCTCCCTTTATAGACCTGGAGACCTTCAACGCTGGCTCAGACGCGGGCAGCGACTCAGAGTACGAGAGCCCGTTCGTGGGTGTGGGCGGCCGTAGTCACGGTCTGTACCCTGAGCCCACGGCGCACACCCATGGCGCAGGGCTGCGGCTGCGGGAGCTGGGCCGCCCTGGGCCTCTGCGGCTGCTCAGCCTGGTCTTCGCGCTGTCCGCACACTCAGTGTTTGAGGGCCTGGCGCTGGGGCTGCAGGAGGAGGGTGAGCGTGTGGTCAGCCTGTTTGTTGGCGTGGCGGTCCACGAGACGCTGGTGGCCGTGGCCCTGGGCATCAGCATGGCCCGCAGCGCGGTACCTCTGAGGGATGCCGCCAAGTTGGCTGTAACCGTGAGTGCCATGATCCCGGTGGGCATTGGGCTGGGCCTGGGCATTGAGAGTGCCCGCAGTGTGGCCAGCAGCGTGGCATCGGCGCTGCTGCAGGGCCTGGCCGGTGGCACCTTCCTGTTTGTCACCTTCCTGGAGATCCTGGCCAAGGAGCTGGAGGACAGGAGTGAGCAGCTGCTGAAGCTGCTGTTCCTGGTGCTGGGCTACGCCGTGCTGGCCGGCATGGTCTTCCTCAAGTGGTGAGCCTCAAATCCCGGAGAGACACAGAGCACAACCCTCGGCAGCCACACTCAAGGGCCACGGTTCACACACATGAGCCTCCTGGGCTGGTCACCGTTCTCTGCCCTCTACCAGAACCTGGCCCTGCAGACACTGCTTTAAAAATGTCTTAAAGCTCTTTACCAATGCCTGTGTGGCCATGTCACCTCATATCCCGTCACCCCTCCCATTTTTGTTGTCACTCCTGAGCCATCAAGAATGGAGCTGGGGTGGGGACTGGCAGATGGGGGACACCAGCAACTCCAGGGGTCCTGCCATGTTCTCTTGCTCTGTCACAGTAACCAGAGTGGAGGGGCCTCCTCTGCAGAGGGCATGGCAGTGAGACTCTAGGGCACATCCTGACGGAAAGCTCCCAGGATGCAGGCAGGAGCAGGGGAAACCCGGTACCTGGCAACCTTGGTGCATGTCACCATGGTAATGCCAGCATCTTGGGACAGCCTGAGTGAGGACTCTCCTCTGGGGACATAAGCCTGCCACAGCTCACCACTTTCCCTAACTTGGGGTCTGTTTACCAGGCTTCACCTCCACTACCCACATGGCAGCTGGGTGTCACCCCTCACTAGTGCCCTGTCACCGTGGCCAGGTGACCAACATGACTCGTCCAGTGTGCCCTCTACCAGCTACACTCAGATGATGCAAGGCACAAAGATGCAGGGCCTTGGGGACAGCTGGGGCTTGGCCACTGTTCTCAGAGCCCCAATGCCTGGGCTACCTTAGTGCTGTAATAAATCCAGGCTCACATGCCGCTTGCAGACACTGGAGCACATGTAGGAACCTAGGGCTCCCAGTGAGGGCCCACCCCGCCATGGCTGAAGCCTCTCCTAGCCGTGGCTGACCGTCTGTCCTGAGGAGCTGCTCCTGAGACCCTGATCTCGAACCGCATCCATGCAGGCCTGGGGATGTGCCCACGGTGCCACCCTCTACTTAACTATGGGGGCATCCAGATGGTTCTCCAGCTTCTCCAGGCCCCAGGTGGACCCCATGGGGCCACCGTGCCCCTGCAAGTGTGGGCTCAGATGACAAAGACTAGGCCAGGGTAGGAAGAGCCAGGTCCCTTGTCTGGTCATCTCAACAGGGAGTCTGCACCTCCCCCATGGGTACATGAAATGGTACCCTCTCCTTCCCAGCACCGGCTGCTCTGCCCCTGGGGACAGCAGCTTGCAGACCTGATTCCTCCCCGTTAGACCTCTGCGTCTCTAAGAGTCATCCTAAGCACCAACTCACTGGCAGCTGGGGGCCTCTGTGTCTCTTACTGAGAGTTCCAGTTTAGTTGACAGCCCCTGCCCCCAGCCCCAGGAGACCCTGGGCCATGCTAGGACCGGTGCAGGTGTCACGAATGGACATGGAGGAGGGGGCCCAGGCCGCCCCCACACTACCTCCTGTGGGGGACACAGCAGGGACACAGCTAGACAGGAGGATAGAAAGGGCGGTGCGGGTGGCCCAGCTTCTCCGCTGCTCTGTGTTTGTAATAACAGCGTGTCAGTGTCTCCTATGGCTTGTTTGTATTCCTGTAACAGAAGTTATTAGTGCAGGCGGGATCGGGCACAGCCAGCTCCTGGCATCCTGCCTTCGTTGCATTGCAGGGGCCTGGCCAGTCTTTGCCCTGCATCCCACCTGCCCAAGGAGGCTTTTCAGCTTGGTATCCCCATGGCGCTAGGGTGTTTCCTGTGGGGCCTTCCGGGCTGCATGCGCACCCCCCCCCCCATTGTCTCTGGAGTCCACCTGATCCAAGCCAGGAACTCCATGGCTTAGGACAGTTACATATGTCCCAGATGTTCTGCACAATCCTCCTGGGGAGGGGCCCCACCAATGATGAGAGAAATTACATCACAACACTGCAGCATTATTAGTGAGTGCTCCCACGGAAGAAAGGAAAATCCAGGGACACTGCAGGTGAGGGGCTCCGCAGGCAGAGGTGCTTGCCGCCAAGCGAGGCGGACCTGAGTGTGTTTCCAGGGACCCATGTGCTGACAGAACCGACTGCACTGTCCTGATCTCTACAGGTGCTCAGTGGCACACATGCACACACTGTGTGTGCTCGTCCCACACCCCCAGTGTATGTGTTAAGAGCAGTTTTTAAGCTAGGTATGGTTATCCACACCTTTAATCCATGTACTCCAGAGGCAGGTGGATTTCTGTGAGTTCCAGGCCAGCCAGGGTTACAAGTGATCACTGTTGCAAAAGAAATAAACAACAAGTGAAGATTTAAACTATTTATCTATTTATTTATCTATTTATTTTGTTTTTGTGAATGGATTTTGCACCACATAGGTCCCTAGTTTTCAAGGAGACCAGAAGACAGCACCGTATCTGGTCTCTATAGAGTCCAGGCTGCCGAGGGTGTATGATGACACGGTGTCTCAAACTAACAACAAAATACTGGGCTCCAGAGTACAAGATCATGGGGGTTTCTTTGTTTGGCTGGTGTGTGTGTGTGTGTGTGTGTACATGGCATGTGAGCATACACACAGTGCCTATGGAAGCCAGAATTGGGCATCAGATCCACTGGAACTGGTGTTACAGAGGTCTGTGAGCCACCCTGTGGATGTTGGGAGTTAAACCTGTGTCTTCGGCAAAAGCAGAGATGTAACTGCTGAGCCGCCTCCAAGTTTCACCTTGGTTTTTAAAACACAGTGCAAGTGTCATAGAGTGGCAGATTTCTCTAGACCACTGGGTCAGCACACCACAGGAATCCTGTCTCGGCCCCTTCCCATGCTGTCACAGCAGGCTTGAGCCACCCCACTGGCTTTGGGTGTAGGTTCTGAGAACCCATGCTCCATGCCCTGTGTTTGCAAGCACGTACTTTACAGCTGACCCTCCCTCCTCAGCCTTCCCTCACCCACCTCTGCTGCTGGGGACAAGGCATGGCTTTTAAAAGGGGTGATGGGTGTGTAGGATGTGACAGGCAGGCTAGAGCTTCAGAATGCAGTGCAGCCTGACAGGTCTCAGGTTCCTGAGTCCTAGTTCCCACGAATGTACCCTCTACAGCTCAGCAAGGTAGGGCAGAGTACAGTGTCCCACACAGAGGCTCTACTGCAAGAGGGAGACAGGAACTAAGGTTGTCTTCAGTGCTCCTGCCGCCCAGAGCCTGGCCTGGCATCTATAAATAGCATCTGCATGTGGACAGGCTCCTTCCAGTGAGTCAGCCTGGGCTGGTGCCTGAAGGAGAGCCGAGGAGCCGGTCAGAGCTGGACTGAGAGCCCCACTCCCACCCTGCGTCTCTCAGGGGACCCAGGCAGCCATCACAGACAGAGGAAGCCTGCCTGCTAGCCCCAAGCCCCCCACCACGATCCTCAGCACCCAAGAAATGGGACCACTCTGGGGTTTTCCCAGCTACTCCAAAGGGTGGAACGGAGCCGAAGCCGGACACGTCTGTAGGACACGGTGGCTTCCCACTAGGCTGTCTCCATCCTGAAGCAGGGTAGCGGGGCTGAGCCACTTTCTGAGTGACTCCCACAGGACCAGGGTAAGAAGGTGGTAAATTCTTCAGGTGACGGCTTGAGGCACAAATAGCAAAGAGAGAGCTAGGCCAGCCGTGGAGATGCTTGACCCCAAACCACGATGCTGTGCTGTGACCCAGCCCGAAGGGGCCATGTTAGAACTGAGCAGGGAAGACGTGGGGGATCCTGGGGACCAGGAGAGGGAAGAGGATGGCCTTTAACTGGGAGTAGAGTGGCACATGGCTTTAATCCCAGCACTAGGAGGCAGAGGCAAGAGGATCTCTGTGAGCTCCTGGCCAGCCTGGTCTACAGACCGACACCCTTCCACAAACAAACAAAAACACTTTAAGATTAATGTTCAGAAAGCTGGCTCAGTAGTTAGCAGCTGCTCCAGAGAACCCAGGTTTGATTCCCAGCACCTGCTTGGTGGCTCACAACTCCAGCTCCAGGGGACCCGATGGCCTCTTCTGACATCTGAGGTCATCAGGCATGCAGGTGAAGCATCCCTACACAGAAAATACAAATACATAAATCTAAAAATTAAAACGAAATTTAAGTGACATTTTCTTAATCAGTTTCTCTGTGTGTGGAAGTCAGAGGACAAATTATTGGAGCCCTCTCCTTCTACCAAGTGGGTCTCAGGGATCTAATCCAGGCTGTCAGGCTTGGCAGAAAGCACCTTTACCTCCTGAGCCCTCTCACTGGTCCCAATCTTTAATGATACAAAGGAAACTTATGTTTTCCTTGCAGTGTGTGGATGGAGCCAGAGCCAGCATGCTGGGCAAGGCTCCCGAAGACCACAAACCAGAAGAACAATCTTTTCTTTTCTTTTCTTTTCTTTTTCCTTTTGGATTTTCGAGACAGGGTTTCTCTGTGTAGCCCTGGCTGTCCTGGAACTCACTCTGTAGACCAGGCTGGCCTCGAACTCGGAAATCCACCTGCCTCTGCCTCCCAAGTGCTGGGATTAAAGGCGTGCGCCACCACCGCCCGGCAAACAATGGGGTTTTATCTTTTTCTCTTTTCTTCTTTTTGCTTGTCTCACATTTTCCAGAAAATATTTAGTGAAGGCTGACCTCGAACTCCTGGTCCTCCTGCCTCTGCCTCCAATGTTGGAATGACAAGCCAACACCGTCAGGCTGGGCCTCTGCCGTGCTCAGAACAGAGCCCATAGCCTCTAAGGGACAGATTGACCCTCTAAGCTACAACTCCAGTAATGGGATTCTCTGTGTTATTTTGTCTTTTATTCCTCTTTCCCTTCCTTTCTCCCCAAACTCTTCCTTCTTTCTCCCACAGGGGTCTCTACTCTGTATCCCAGAATGGCTTTAAACTCATAGCCATTCCTGTGCCCCCGGCTTCCCCGCGTGGCTGAGGTCTTACTCTATGAGTCTATATACTGAGCTCACACTGTCTTCCATCACCTCTTTTTGCCCTCGCTTATCTGACCTGGATTACTCCCCCCAACCCTATTCCTAGTTCTCCGTTTTTGCAGTTGGGGCGACCCTTGACTATCACCGTGTCTCCAGGACCTCACATCATGGGCCCTGTCACCCATCTGCGTTCCCTGAGGTCCTGGTCGCCACGTGGTGCGCGTGGGTGTGGGTGTCCCGATGCCCAGAGCTCTGAGTGGCCCCGGTTGTTGATGGCCACCCAAGGCGGGCTTGGCGGCGACCTGGGGCTGCAGCTGCCCGGGCCCGGGTCCCGGCGGGCGGGGCGGGCGGGGCGGGCGGGGCGGAGCACAGCTGGGGCGGGGACATCGGGACTGCGGCGGCGCGGACAGCAGCGCAGCGGCGGGGACCACAGCGGCCCAGGTAGGCGGCGGGGCAGCCGCGGCCACAGAGGGTGGGGAGGGGTCCTCAAGCCACCATGATCCCTTTGTTCCGGCCCCACCCTCCCGGGCCACCGCGCCAGGCTTTGCTTGTCTCCGCGAGTCCAGCGGTCACCATGGACAGCTCCCGGTCGCCCCACCCCTGCCTGGCCACGCAGAGCATCACTTGGGACCTTCCGGGGCCTGGTTCCCTCATACATGCCCTTTGCGAACTGCCTCCTGAGGCTCGGGTCCCTCACTGCTACCCACAGAGCCCTGCACCCTCGTGACCAAGCCCTCTCTCAGGACACCTTCCCTCCTCTGAGACCCTTCCTGAGTCCCAGGGAGCCCCACCATTCCCTTGAGTCCCTAAAACTGCCTGTTCCCCATCATGTCCCCAGTCTGCAGCCCCGAGATCAGCCACCCCCATTAGTCAGTGCCCCCGCCCCCAGACCCTCCCCCACCAAGGCCATCCTGGCTTTTTGCACCTGAGGTGGCTTCAGGGTCCCAGGGCCCTGTCCTGTGCTGCTCTGTAGACGGAGGGGCTTTGGCCAGGCTGGCCTGGGGCTGGGGTGACTCAGACAAGGTGGCAGAGCCCCTCTGAGTCCCCCGAGCACAGCAGCTGAGCAGGGCCCAGCTTTAAGTCCCTCTGAGTCATGTCACCTCTTAGATCTCATGACCTTGAGCAAAGCTCGTCCCACTGCACGTTCAGGGCCCTCTCCGTCATCCCCAAAAGAGGGAGCCCTGGATTGCACTGACCCTCTTGGTCAGGGGTCATTCCTACTGGGCACTGCAGCCCTGGTGCCCACCACCAAGAAGGGACTGCACTGAGGGGAAGACGCACCACCTGAGATACCCACTTAGATATCCATTTGCCCACCTTAGATACCCTCAGGGCAACGGGGTGGTGTCACCGTGCATCCCCTCCCATTACCCACTAAGAGAAACGTTAAGACTGCTGGGCTGGGGCGCAACCCCATGCCAGCTTCCGCAGCTCCCCCACAGACCAAGAAGTACCCTGTGTGGAACCCTTGGAGTAAGTGTCCAGCTTGAGAGTCTCAGGTGTTGCTAGCGTTGGCTCTAGTTGCTGTGCTGTCCTTTTATTTCGGCACATTCAGTAATTCTGAATATGCCTTGGGACCCCATGGGGAACGCTCATCCTCACCCCGGAACCCCAGCTTGCCATAACTTTGGGGGCTCCTTGGAGGTTGGGCGGGAGGCACTTACCCCTAACCATATTCCCTGGTCCCCTATCCCAGGCTAGGCCTGGGAGCCTGTCATCCCATAGAAGAGAAAACTGAACCCCAAGGACACAGCCACGCCTTCAGTGTCATAGTCCCTAGGTCTGACTCCGGGGCAGTCCTTGGAACCTTCTCCATATGTACACGAATGCTTAGGAAAATAACCTGAACTGGGGGGAGGGGGGAGGACTGTGTCTGAGTAACAACAATAGTGGGGACAGGTCTACCCAGTCTCCCTTCCACAAGTGTCTTTCCCTACCACCCCTACTTTAGGAGTCCTCATGCTGTGTGACCCTCTGAGACCCATGAACCTCTCTGAGCAAAGACAGGAGAGAAACCCAAGGAATCCCTGCCAAGAGCACATGGTGGCCTGAGCAGGAAGCCAAGGCACAGGCATAAGGAACGGGGAACCCTCACTTAGCTTCTCTTTGCTCAGTCTGGGCTGTGAGTCTCCTTGTCCCAGGAACTGCTTCTAGGGACTCTGCTCCAGGATTTACACATCGATTCCTGGATGTCCCCAGTGTCAGCATCACTTAGAAGGCATGTTCCCAGGGCCAGGCCGGAAGCCAGGCTTTGGGACAAGCAGGGCTGAGGCCCTGAGTGTGCTTTTGCTGTTTGTTGTGATGGTTGTTTTCAGGCCTGCTTACTGTCTTGTTTTTCTCTTTGCTTTTTTTTTTTTTTTGGTTTTTGTTTTGTTTTGCTTTGTTTTGTTTGGAGATATGGTCTCAATGTTCAGCCCAGGCTGGCCTCAAAAGCGCAGACATCTCCCTGCCACTTCCTCTGGAGTGGATCAAAGGTGTGGGCCACCTCAAACACCCTAGGTTGTGTTTTCAGACAGAGTCTCACTCTGTAACGCAGAGTACCTCATAAATCACTACCCCCTTGCCTCAGGCCCCCCAATTCTGGGATTACGGCTGTGTGACACCACATCTGATTTTTCACAATAGGATTCTTTTCTATTTATTTTTCCCTTCTGTTTATGTGCGTCTGGGCACTACATGTGTGCAGTGCCTGCGGAGGCCATAAGAGGGCGTAAGATCCCCAGGTGGTTGTGAGCTGCCGTGTGGGTACCGAGAACCGAATCAGGTCCTTTGTGAGAGCAACCGGTGCTGTAGCCCACTCTCCAGTACCCACCTTGATCTTCTGTCTGTCTGTCTGTCTGTTTGTTTGTTTGTTTGTTTGTTTTGAGACGGGTCTCTCACACATAGGATGGGGCAGGAAGACGGCGAAGCTCAGGGAGGGCCAGGTCTGAGGTGGGACGCTGAGTGCTGACTTGGGCATCTGGCCTCATTAGCACTTCAGCACATCAGTTCTTCAGCTCCGCTCTCCCCCACCCCACCCCCGCCCCAGGAACTCCGGGCCTTACGTTTGTCAGAGAGAAAGAAGCTGAGAGGTTGGCAGGGAGCCGACCCGCAGAGCATACTTGCAGCCAGGGCAGCTGCGAGGGCCGCATGGTAGACACTCCGTGGGATGGAGGAAGGACCAGCACCACCGTGACCCGGCCGCTGGGTCAGGGAGCTACCCTGGGCTCATACGGCCTTCCGTGTTTCACTGTCCCTTCTCCAACAGGGTCGGTCTGGGGTTCTAGCGGCCGCCTGTCCTTCTAGCCGGCGTCGGAGAAGATGCCGGAGCAGAGCAATGACTACCGCGTGGTCGTCTTCGGCGCGGGCGGCGTGGGCAAGAGCTCGCTGGTGCTCCGCTTCGTGAAGGGGACGTTTCGTGACACCTACATCCCCACCATAGAGGACACGTACCGGCAGGTGATCAGCTGTGACAAGAGCGTGTGCACACTGCAGATCACGGACACCACCGGCAGCCACCAGTTCCCGGCCATGCAGCGGCTGTCCATCTCCAAGGGCCACGCCTTCATCCTGGTGTTCTCGGTGACCAGCAAGCAGTCGCTGGACGAGCTGAGCCCCATCTACAAGCTCATCGTGCAGATCAAAGGCAGCGTGGAGGACATCCCCATCATGCTGGTAGGGAACAAGTGTGACGAGACGCAGCGGGAGGTGCACACCCGCGAGGCGCAGGCCGTCGCGCAGGAGTGGAAGTGCGCCTTCATGGAGACCTCGGCAAAGATGAACTACAACGTGAAGGAGCTGTTCCAGGAGCTGCTGACGCTCGAGACTCGCCGCAGCGTCAGCCTCAGCGTGGATGGCAAACGCTCCAGCAAGCAGAAGAGGGCTGACCGGATCAAGGGCAAGTGTGTGCTCATGTGAACCCTCCAGAGCCAGCCTGGGCCTCCTGGGCTCCGGCTCCCCTCCCACCTCTCCTCCTCCTCCTCCCCTCCCTCCTCTCTCTTCTCTGCTCCTGTTCCTCCCCCTCCTTCTCCTCCCTCCATCTCTCTTCCCTCTTCCTGTCCCCACCAGCCTACAGCAGGGTTGGGCTCCATCCTGGCCTTTCACCTCCATAGCTTCATTCTTTGCTGACCTCTCCCTCTCTGTCTCTCTGCTCCCCACCCCCCACACTTCCATCTGTACCGCACAACCACACACTGGAGGTTTGATCCCTGAGGATCTGAAAACGGACCCGGCTAAGGAACTGCTTGTTCCATCAGAACCAGAGAGGTTATGGCGCCTCTCCATCTCTGTCCTTTTCCCGGTGTGTTCCCAGCCACGCCCACTGTCCCTGTCCCTCACATTCTATCACTGTGACCTCTGGGGGGTCCCGTTGACCTCATCCACTAATATCTTATTTCTTTCACCTGATCCTGTCCTTTCCCCATGACCTTGGACCTGTGCCCTTCCCTGGGTCCAGAACACCCCTGTCCTCTCTTGTCTGCACACCAGGGTGGATGGGCCAGCAGGCTGGGCCTCAGGCACCAGGCAATAAACACAGGGCCTGCAGCAATGCCCTGCCTGCCCCGAGCACCACCTCTGGAATGGCAGACACCCACAGCACAAGCCCAGTACTGTCCTTCAGGGGAGGTGCGCGGGGACCCTGAGCCTGGAGTGTGGAGTGGCTGCCTGGACACTGCCCACCTGGACAGCAGCCTTCTTCTGAGACAGAGACCTTAGCACAGTGGTGCCTCGACAGCCACCCCAACTGGGGGTTTGGGGTGCTGAGGATGGGGTGCCCAGCTGAGGGTCTATCAGCAAAGCCCCTGTGTGGGGCGATGGGACCAGTGGCTGATGCCCCAGGGCTCTGACAGAACCTCAGCCCCTCTGCTGGTCACATGTACACCAGAGACTGTCCCCCATGTCTGCCCTGAGTTACAGAGCCCCTGCGGTATCTGCGAGACTGTCCGGGAGACTTGAGGGACTCCTAGGCCTGTGCCCCACCCACAAGAGGGTGACTTAGAATTCTGTGTTTATGTGACTGTGTGTCTGGATGGGTGTGAGTCTGTCTTGGGATAGGGTGTTCTTGCACCACTTTGTGTTCTTAGTGAGACCACAGTGTATGTGGCTGTGGGGAGCACCTAGACATTGTGGTGTGTCTGTGTGGCTCTGTGTTTTCAGGGGTGGGTGACACAGGCCTGTCTGATGAGCACTGGGTCCTGTTCCAGGCTATGGCGATCTGGCTCCTGCCTCAGAAGTGACAAGGATGCAGAACTGAGGTCTCAATGTGAGGTCATTACCTCACAGCAACAGCAACTGCAGACCAGTCTGTGGCCTGGGTCCTCGTGTGTGTGTGTGTGTGTGTGTGTGTGTGTGTGTGTGTGTGAGACAGAGAGACAGAGAGACAGATATACTCACAGTGACTGCAGATCAGTCTGTGGCTTCGATCCTCATGTGTGTGTGTGTGTGTGTGTGTGTGTGTGAGAGAGAGAGAGAGAGAGAGAGAGAGACAGAGACAGAGACAGAGAGATAGAGAGAGACAGAGAGACAGAGAGAGACAGAGACAGAGAGGCAGAAAGAAGGCTGAAGTCAGACGACCCAGTGGGCCGGACCTCACTGTGTTCCCTTCTGTGTGCCAGACACAGGGAGATCCACAGCCTGAAGCCTGAGTCTGAGCATAGCTGAGCCCTGACCTCTAGCCAGTCCAGGGCCCACAGCTGCCACCTGCTCCCAAGGCCCGGGAGTGGCTCCTGGCTGGACAGGGGGTCACAGCCCTTTCTCAGGGACACACCCTGATAGCACAATCTCTGGGCCACCCCAGGCCTCCCCTGGCTGGCCTTGCCCATCCTGGGGAGAACCAGGCTAGGTGACAGGGGAGGCCGGAGCCCACCCTGGCTGCTGGCCAACCTGCCCAGGCATCTCTGGTGCTGGGGACGCCACCAGGCCTAGCTTGCTGTGACCCACCCCTGTCCCCCGCATGTGGGAGCCCCGTCCCATGCGGGGTCTGTGTACCGTTCTCCTGTAGACCTTGTCTTCCTGCAATAAACACGTGGATCCTGCCTCCCTGTGCCGCGCGGCTTCTGTGGGGCTGTGAGCTGCCTGCTGCAGGTGAGGGCTGGAAACGGAGGGTGGCGTGGGGAATGCAGGGGATGTCACAGCCAAGATCACAAACAAGCTTATCGCGGCATGAAAGCGGTGTCTAGTCCTCATCCGGGCCTTGCCGGCCTCCCTGGATCCTGTCCCAGTGCTTCAGCTTTTCACTCAGCGTCTCCCTGTGTCTCCTGCCCAGTCCTTCCCCTTCCCAGGTTCCCCTCTGCCGTTTAAAGGACAGACTGGGTGAGCTCGTTCATTCACTCACTAATTCATTCATTCACCCATTCACTGTGTGTAATAGGCATCGCCGTATACCTGGAGTCCAGGCATTCCTGCCTTCTCGCTCCCCACCTCCAGTCACCGTGTACAATGGAGTATGGCCACCCCCACCTCGAATCCCAGTGCGGGAGGCACATCGCCAGGACTCCAACAGGAACAACAAGGGCTGGAGAGGTGCCTCCACGGTTAAAGGTGCTTGCAGAGAACCCAAGTTCAATCCCTAGCACCCAAAACAAGTCAGGACTCTGTTAACCCAGTCAAAGACTCCAAGAACAAAGCATCACGCTGCTTTTATCCTAAGATAGAAAACATGAGAGCCAGGTACAGGGAGAGACCCTGACTGGAGGAAATAGGCAGTCAAAGAGGAGCACACCAGCGCCCTCCTCTGGCCTCTGCCATGGTCACATCCACCAGTGCCTACACTCAGACATAAACATGAATAAACAAACAACAACAAGATAAAAATATAAACCTCACAGAACCAGATAAATAAAGACCAAAAAGAGAGAAAACAAAAACAAAGGAAAAACAAACAAACAAACAAACACATACCAAGGCACTTCTTGCTTCTGGGTACCCATAGACACATTTTTTTACTTTTTTTGTTTTTTGTTTTTGTTTGTTTGGTTTTTCGAGACAGGGTTTCTCTGTGTAGCCCTGGCTGTCCTGGAACTCACTCTGTAGGCCAGGCTGGCCTCGAACTCAGAAATCCGCCTGACTCTGCCTCCCAAGTGCTGGGATTAAAGGTGTGCGCCACCACTGCCTGGCTAACTTTTTACTTTTTTAAAAGGTCAAATCATAGGCTGGAAAGATGGCTCAGTGGTTAGAGCACTGACTGCTCTTCCGGAGGTCCTGAGTTCAATTCCCAGCAACCACAAGGTGGCTCACAACCATCTGTAATGGGATCCAGTGCCCTCTTCTGGCGTGTCTGAAGACAGCTACAGTGTGCCCATATTTGGCTCACATTGGCCTGACGCTCACAGCAATCCTGCTGCCTCAGGTTCCTGAGCACTAGGTCATGTGTACATGATCATGAATTTTTTGAACTTTTTCTTTTTTAAATATTTATTTATTTATTTTATATGAGTACACTGTCGCTGTCTTCAGACACACCAGAAGAGGGCACTGGATCTCATTACAGATGGTTGTGAGCCACCTTGTGGTTGCTGGGAATTGAACTCAGGACCTCTGGAAGAGCAGTCAGTGCTCTAACCACTGAGCCATCTCTCCAGCCCTGAACTTTATTTTTCTATCTACTTATTTATTGTGTGTGTGTGTAGGTCAGAGGACGGCTTCCAGGAGTCTGTGTTCTCCTACCATCATGTGGATCCTGGGACTCAAACTCACGTCCTTAGCCACAAGCACCTCCATACAGTGAGCTGTGTTGCTGGCCCAGCTCAATTTGCTTTTTTTTTTTTTTTTTAATTTATTTTAGACACACCAGAAGAGTGCATCGGATCCCATTACATATGGTTGTGAGCCACCATGTGGTTGCTGGGAATAGAACTCAGGACCTCTGAAAGAGCAGTCAGTGGCCTTAACCACTGAGCCATCTCTCCAGCCCTGTTTGTTTGTTTTTAAAGATACATAATGGCTTTTAAGACAACAAGAGTCATAGAAACAGGCTGGCTTGGTGGCAGCCACACCTTTAATCCCAGCACTTGAAGGTAAATAGACGGGGGCAAATCTCTGCGAGTTGGAGGCCAGCTTTGTCTACACAGCGATTCACTGTTTCTTTCTTTCTTTTTTTTTTTTTTTTTTCGAGACAAGATTTCTCTGTGTAGCCCTGGCTGTCCTGGAACTCACTCTGTAGACCAGGGTGGCCTCGAACTCAGAAATCCGCCTGCCTCTGCTCCCGAGTGCTGGGATTAAAGGCGTGCGCCACCACTGCCCGGCGAGTCACTGGCTCAAACAAAGAAATAAAATAAAACGGGGCTGGAGAGAGGACACCACAGTTGAGAACACTGGCTGCTCTTCCAGAGAACTGTGGTTTCATTCCCAGCACCCAGTCCCAAGGGATCTGCAGACCACCTACACACACACACACACACACACACACACACACACACACACACAAAATAAATAAGAATAGTTTTGGAAAAATAAATCAAAATAATGCAAATTATGGAAATAGACTATTCTGGGGCAGCAGGAGAGGGGAAGGGAGTGTGTCCATGGCGGGCAATTCTAGCGCTCCCTCTAGTGGCCGATGGGTGCAGTGCGGCTTTCTGGATCTACTTAGACTCATTGGCATGCCACAAAAGGGTGATTTTTGTTGATCTTGTTTTGAATTAGATTTGGAAAATTTGTGTGTGTGTGTCTGTGTGTGTGTGCGCGTGCGCGTGCGCGCACACACATAATTGTACGCTGGCATGTGATTGCTGGGAATTGAACCCTGGTCTTCTGGAAGAGCAGCCAGTACTCTTAACCACTGAGCCGACTCTTCAGCATTAGCTTAGGAAACACGGTTTCATGTAGCCTACAGTGGCTTCAAACACCCCCATGTAGTCCAACTTGACCTCAAACTTGAGACAATCCTCCTGCCGCATTCTCTCAAGTGCTTGAACATAGCCCAACTCTGCATCTAACTATTTGGAGAACATTACCCGGTGACCACAAGCTGCGACTCCTGTTTCTACAGTAGTCGGGTCCAGGGACAGCCTGGGCAGGAAGGAAGGTAGCTATAGGATGTCCTGGGCTTTTACTGTGCAGCATGAACTGCAGTGTGTGTGTCTGTGTGTGGTGGGGGTATTCATATGTGTGTGCATGTGTGCGTGTATGACAGCCAGGTTCCTTCAGGAATGACAAGAGCCCAGGGAGCCAAGCCATCAGACTGCCTGTCACAGAATGTCAGTCCACACCAGAATCCTGAGGTCACCCACCGAGGGGCTGCACTGGTCTTTCCCTGGGACCACTACTACCCACTGCAGACCTGTTCCTGATGTCTCTGAGGTCACCAAGAGAACTTGTGGAAAATGCAGACCCATAGGTTGGGGCTCCCAGCGTGATTCTCTAGTACTACTGCTCCCACTGGAGGTTCGAAGTCATCCTGGACTACGCAGGGAGTTCAAGGCCAGCCTGGGCATTTTACTATGACCCTGTCTTAAAATAAAAAATAAAAAAGATGGATGAAGGTATAACCCAAGCCCAGTACTTCAAAAACCAAAAAACCCCAAATAACAGAGAGAATAGAAAAAACTGGAGACAAACATTGGAATACAATGATAAACGAACAAGCAAATGAAAAATTAATAGTTCCCCTCTCTCCTGGGTCCCTGCTCGGGATTCAAACTCGTTCCTTGAAAACCACAGGGAACAGCCCACTCCTTCCTGTCCCTGGCTCCCGTGGGGTTTTCTGACTGGCCCCTGCTGTTTTGTTAGATCTAGGCTAAGCTGGGGAGTTTGGTCGGGGTTTTCTTATTGTTAAAGTGATGCACAGCAGAGGGTGAATATTATCACAATCCGGGATATAAGTGTATGCAAACGTCACAATGAAACCCATTATGCTGCACGATGAATACACCAATCAAATAAACTCAAAAAACCCAAACAAAACAAGGCCTGGCGTTAGGCAGCGGCTCCTCAGGGAGGCCCCTCCGCGGCACTATGCTTGCCAATCTTTAGACGCATAATCCCGCCCTCCAGTTTGTGAATGGCCCGTGGAGATGCCGTTCCTGGTCTGCCCCGCCCACTCACGCCCGAAGCCCCGCCCCACTCCCCCGCAAGGCTAAACCTACCAGACTGCCGGCCCAAGACTCCTCCTCCGGACCAACCTCCGCCATCTTGGCTTTTGATTGGTCCGAATGCTACGAAGGCTCCGCCCTCTTCGCGGGAGACCCCGCCCCACAGAAGAGCCCTTTCTAGGCCCCGCGGTGCGTTTGGCTGTGCGGCTGCCGAGACACTGGCTGGAGGCAGGTGAGCTCGGCATGCTGAAGAGAGTCGGGGTGTATCTATCAGAGAGGACAGGGGCCAGGCCGGACAAGGGGGGTGAAGTCAGACAAGAGTGGGTGCAATCAGGGAGGAGTGGGTTGCAGTCAGCTAGGGAGGATTAGGGTGCAGTCAATTAGGGGGAAGTAGGGTACGGTCAGACAAGAGTTAGGTGTAGTCAGATAGGGATGGGGTGAGGTGACAGGGGTGGGGTCGAGTCAGGGGAGTGGGGAACAATTAGGAAGGAGTGAGGTGAAGTCAGACAAGAGTGGGGTGCAATCGGGGAGGGGTGGGGTGCAGTCGGGGAGGAGTGGGGTGCAGTCGGGGAGGGGTGGGATGCAGTCGGGGAGGAGTGGGGCTCTACCTGTTTGCTGTCTGGTTGCACATGGTACCAACACCTTGGAGGCAAGGACATAGAGCCCTGGGAAGGTACCTGTGTCCCTCTCGGGGACTCAGAGTACCTAGGCTTAGATCTTGGGGTGCACAAGGCTCCAGTGGCTGACTGACAGTTTCAGAAACTTCCTGTTAGGGGTAATAGTGTTAGGGGTGTGTGGGAGGCTCTCCACTGAGGGGTGGGGTGGGGGTAGGGGTGAGGTGGGAGAGAGGTTGCCCGAGGCTGGGGGATCTCCTGCCATAACTCTGAAACTGTTGCCGGGTGTCAGGGAACCATGCACCCAGTTCACCTGTTTGTGGCTGCAGACAGGTCTAGTGCTCTCCGTGCCTCTGGGGTCCCGCTCAGTCTGTCAGGGGCTGTTCCTCAGCCCCTCGCTCTCCGTGAGGGCAGTGGCAGCAGAGGCGCCCCGCAGTATCTGCCAGGGAGGGCACAGGTTAAGCCCATTCTGGTGCAAGCTGTCATAGAAAGACGAGAAGGAATCCCCCTTCACCCCACCATACCATCTTGGGGTGCAAATGGGAATCTCCACCCTGGTGTCGGCAGGCATGGTCTCCCAGTTCTTAGGAAACTGAGACAGAAAAATGGAAAGTGTGAGGCTAGCTTAGGCTACATGGTGAGTTCCAGGATAGCCACAACTGCAGAGTGAGACCCTGTGTCAAAATTACCACAGTCAGCTTGCAGGTTGGTGTAAGACTGTCTCCGAGCTCGGGTGACTCTGGGTGACTTCTGGGGACAAGTGCAGCTGCCTCAAATCAGGAAGGTCCTGGCATGCAGTGTGTAGCCTAGGACTGCACGGCGCTATGCGGGGCCCAGGGCGTCCCACGGAGGATGAGCAGGCCCAGAGTAGTCCAGAGGTAAGGAAAACTGCCATGATCTATGCAGCCAGGTTGGAAGTGTGTGGACTTGGGTAGAGCCCAGTGGGGAGCACCTGCCTAGAATCCCCCGTGAGGCATTAGGGCTGGAAGCCATGTCCATCCTCCTGCCTCAGGCTCTTCAGTGCTGGGATTACAAGGCATTTGTTAAAATACCTAGTTCTTCCAGGTGGCTTGTTCTGTTTTGTTGTTGAGACAAGGTCTCCTGTAGCCCAGGCTACTTCCAATGCTCTCCCGATCCTCCTGTTTCTGTCTTGAGTGGCCCTGTGTAGGTTGCCCACACTCCGATTTCTTTTGCTTTGCTTTTCTTCCTTCTTTCCTTTACTTCATTTCTTCCCCTTCTCCTTCTGCTTCTTCTTCTTTTGGAGACAGGGGGTCTCACTATGTAGCCCAGGCTAGCCTGGAACTCCCCCTGCCTCTGCTTCCCTGTTGGGCTTAATGGGGTGGCCATCACACTCAGTTCTGTGTGACTTTGAAATTGCCGAGTGACTGAGCCTGCATCACACAGGCAGGTATCGAAGTCTGCCCACACCCACAGTTCGTTTCATGAAGGATCTTGGGATCCCCTACTGAGTGTGGTGCGCCCAGGCGAGGGACACCCAGTAGGGCGGCTCATCTTTGTCCTCACAGCACAGAATTGTTTTTTTTTTTTTTTTTTTTTTCTGGCACACAAGTAGTAACAGAACAGCTGCCCCACCAAGGTGTTGTCGCAGGTTTTTTTCCTTGTGTCTAGAAATAGTGACTGAAATGATGCTCCCTGGGTTGGGGACATGTCCCAGCATGCACCAGGGCCCCGGTGCTGTCCCCAGAACCTCAAGAATATAACATAATCCCAGAAGCACGTGGATCTCTGTAGGTTCCAGGCCAGCCTGGACGATGTAGCAGTCTCTGTCTCTGTGGGGATTGGTGGGGACCATGGAACTTTCTAGAAGGAGCAGCCACCACAGCCATGGCAGCATCCATTGCGGTTGACTCAGGCTAAAGTTCAGCCCCTTTTGTTTCCTCTCTGGCCGGTGTGACTGTGTGACACCTGCCTGGCAGGTCACTGCTTACTTGCTTTTCTTCTGTGGAAGGGTGTCCCACGCCTGAGTCCTTTAATGGCTGACCCTGGCAATTCCAGGTTCTCGTGGCATCAAGGCCAGGATGGAGGACTTGTTTCTGTTGCCTCCTGTCCCACTTCCACACAGAGAGGCAAAAGCCGCCATTTGTAACTGAGTAGGAGACGCCTCAGCCTGCTCCCTCGGGCCTCCGCCTCCCTGTGGTCTGGCAATGCTCTCCTGGCTCCTGGGAGACCAGTCTTGTCATAGCACCCTCTGCTGGTGTGGGTTGGGGGACAGGGTTGGGGATGGGACACCAGAGAGCCTTCTAAAACAGCTGCCAACTTCTTCCTGAGGACTCTGGAAAGTGGATAATCTGATCGCTTTTCCTGTTTTAAATTCGGGTTTGATTTGCATATTTTAAAATTCAACATTTTAAGCGTAATAATTCAGGGTTTTCCTGAGCTCATCTCCGGATGCAGCCATGATCTGTACATGACAGGCTAATGCCTGTTCTCCCCACCGCCCTGCCCACCCAGCCCAGCACCTCCAGGCTCCGGTTTCTCCTGATTTGGACACTCCCATCATTGAGTTGCAGGCTGGCGTACCTTCTGCGCTGGTCTCTGACTGGGCTCCGTGTCCTTGGCTTCCCCGGAGCCTGGCTTTTGTTCACAGCTGTGTGGTATTCCACTGTGTGGACCAACCATGCCGGATTTCCACCATCCATTTCTAGACACCCAGACTGCTTCTGACTTTCACTGTGAATTGTTACGGTGTGGTGAGTGTGTCCTGGTCATAATGACTTACTATACTGAACATAGGCTTTGTTCTTTGTTCTCGTGGGTGACGGTGTGAATTTACCCATTCCTCTGTGCTGGTCCTTTTTATCCCAGAGCTCCCCGGGCTCAGAGCCGTGTCCTCTTGCTGGGTCTAGCCGGTCAGCAGCTAATACTCAGCTTGCAGATCAGCCTCCTAGTCTCACTAGGACCTCGGTGGCCCTCCTGAGGACCCTGACAGACAGCCCACTGCCTCCTCTGTGCCCCACCTCCGGCCGAGCAGAGCTCATGCTGCTGTTGCTCTGAGAACGTTCCTTCCCACTCCCACAAAGGCGTCTTGTTAGCCTGCTCTCAGTCTCAGAACCGATGCCAAGACCCAGATCACGTGATCGGACGACTCTGTGTGTGTGTGTGTGTGTGTGGTGTGTATGTGTGTGGTGTGTGTGTGGTGTGTGTGTGTGTGTGGTGTGTGTGTGGTGTGTATGTGTGTGGTGTGTATGGGGGTGTGTCATGTGTGTGGTGTGTGTGTGGTGTATATGTATGTGTGTCATGTGTGGTGTGTGTGTGTGTCGTGTGTAGTGTGTGTGTGAGTGTGTGTGTGTCATGTGTGTGGTGTGTGTGTGTCGTGTGTAGTGTGTGTGTGAATGTGTGTGTGGGTGTCATGTGTGTAGTGTGTGTGCACATGCACATGTGTGTGGTGTATGTGGTGTGTGTGGTATGTGTGTGGTGTATGTGGTGTGTGTGGTATGTGTGTACATGTGTGTATGTGCCTAAGGGACACACTAGGTATGTAGCATTGCCTTCCCATCATCCCAGCACTCGGGTCTGAGGCAGGGGGGTTGTGAGTTCCATGCCAGCTTGAGCTACAGAGGGCTAGAGAGAGGCTCTGTGGGTCTTGCTTACTGCGCCAGCATGAACATGCGAGTTCAAATCTCAAGAACCTTCATAATAAGCCAGGCATGGCCACACAGACACCAGTGACCCCATACTGTAGAGCCAGAGACAGGAGGAGCTTGCTAAAGTTCAGCCTGGCTTTGGGTTTGGTGAGGAAGCTTGTCCCAAGGAAATAAGGTAGAGAGAAGTAGAGGAAGATACCCAGCATCCTCTGCCGACACACACGTGTACTGTGCATGGGCACTATATATATACACTGTATACACACATGCAAAACAATATTTTTAACCCAACAAAATAATTGCTTTGGGGCAGAGAGGTGGGTCCGGGTTCTTAGGGGGCCTGGGGCCCAGGAACAGGACCAAGCAGGAGTTTGAGATGGACGACTGCTTAGCCAGGTAAAAGCTGTGGCCAAGCCCCCTGAGTTTCCCAGCCTCCTTCATGTCAGCTCAAAGTGGTTGAGTATGGTATCCTCAGGCACCCTGAGTTGGGGTGTTTGGGGGGGCTCTCCTGGGCCTACTTGTGCTGAGTCCCTGAAATCTGCTCATCCATGCCAAGCCTCCCCAGTTGGGGTAGCACAGAGCTGGTCCCTCGCACGGCCATTGTTTTCCAGCCTGATACTGTTTCATTGTGCGTGGAGCCCTGGTTGTGTGTGGGGTCACTCAAGCGTTTGAGCGTTTTTAGGGCAGTTTCTTCCTGCAGGCTACTTCTGCCCCACCCACACCCACCCCTGCTAGGACCATGTATACAGGATTGGTTTATTTTTTAAGGGTGAGTGGTTTTTTTTCTTTCTTGGTCTGAGGTCTGAAGGAAGTGCCCAACGGGACCATTAGCCACCATCAAACCCACAGACTGGATCTCCTGTGGCCCTGAGTTTTCTTTGTACATCCGTGGGTCTTTTGAAGTGGTTTCGAGCTTTGGGGTGTCTGTAAAGATGAGGGTGGCTATAGCCCAGGCTATCCAGCCAATTCTCAACCTCAAGCTCAAGTTCCCCTCTCCATCTTCTATACCCCTACTCCTGTGGAACCAGCCAGCTCCAGATAGCTGTCTCTGCTTGTGTTTGTCCCCATGATGGGAGTGGCAATGTGTCCCGTAAGTTTGTCCTGATGGAACTTTGGCCTCTGTGGCCGTGCACAGGACCCTCCTCTCCAGTGTCCCTCAAGTTAAATGCTTGTCAGATTCTGCACCGACAAAGCAGGTCCTGGGGGCAGGTGAGATGGCCCAGTGTACCTGACTTGTGTATGTGAAGAGCCAAGTTCAAATCCCCAGCACCCATGTAGAGGCTGTGTGTGAATGCACGTGTCTGTGACCCCAGCATTAGAAGGGGGAAGACAGGTAAACACTGGGCTCCCTGGCTGGCCAGCCTGGTGGACAGCTACTGGCCATGCAACTCCATGAGAGGAAATGTCCAATTCTCCAGATAACTTCAGGGTCATTGGAAGGAAGCTGACAGAGAAGTGAAGATAGGGTCTGAGGTGATGACCACTATGCTCTCAGAAATGGAGCCCATGAGGGCAAGATATAAAGGAGATAAAATATAAGGTGGGTTTCATGGCACCGTCCTTCAGTCCCAGCACTCGGGAGGCAGAAGTAGGCGGGTCTCTGAGTTTGAGGCCAGCCTAGGCTACTCTGACAGACTGAAACCGTGCCCCTACAGTAAGTTAATATGGCTATTGTATATCTAATATGTTGATATTTATTAAACCAGTGACAGGATTAAGGGACCCACAGGCAATAGCCATACCTGGACTCAGGTGACTCCTTTAGAACCCGGGGGGGGGGGCACATCAGTGGATACTGTTGGTTCTGGGGTGGGGAAGGTGGCCTGGTGGAGGCTGGGGGCCCCGATGGAAGGCCTGGACTCTGGCGTGCAAGCTTTCTAAGGTTGTGGCATGTTCGTGCCCGCCGGGCATCTCAGGCACTGCAGGGGACCGAGCACTGTCTCTACCCTCAAGACCCTCTATGCCAGGAGCTCCCCAGAGTGACAAGACCTCTGGTCACTCATCTGTAGGAACAGGCTTGCCCTTGACCCAGAAGGCAGACCTGCACAGACTGGAACTCATGCCGTGCTCCCTCCACGAGGGATGTGGACCAGGATCCCGGCAGCGTTGTTGGAGGAGTAATTAAGTGGCCCTGTTTCCTCTGGGGCAGTGACACAGATCTGTCCCTCCCTTCAGGGCTGACAGTGGCTCAGGAGTGAGAGACTTGGGGTGCTTTGGGGACATCAATGTGAGGTCTCTATGTCTGAGTGTGCATCCTAGCATCCCTCATGAAAATCACCCCCTCAGTTGCAGAGCCTGGAGCCTGGGGAAGCAGGATCAGCACCTGCAGCGCTCTGCGGCCCCCAAGCTGTGGGGGCTGTGAGAATCTACCCAGGAGGGGCACCAGGAAAGGCCGTGGATGGAGGGGCTATACAAGGTGCCTAGTGTGGGTTAGTCCCTGTGCCGAGCTTGAGACGGACAGACAACTAGGAAGTTTCCGCGTGGCTTCTGTTGTGATGGAGTGTAAGGCGTGGCAGGTACTTCCTTCACAGCCCACTCCCTCCAACCAGGCTCTGCCTCCTGACAGCCTATGATGATCGATGATTGATGGGTTCACCCATGAGCCCTACCAGGATCCCGTTACCGGCCCTCAGCGCCATCAGTTTGAGAACAAGCCATCCACACGCGAGCCTCAGTGGGTGAGGGGGAGGCTGCATCTCCAAACCAAACCACGGCAGGATGCCCTATGTAAGAGCAAAGTCTGAGGGTGCTCAAAACCGCAGAGATTTCCTCAGTTTGAAAGGCCAGGGCCGGGGGCGTGGTCAGGGGTGAAGCCCGATTCTCCAGTGAGGAGCTGGGGGCGTGGTCGGGGTGGAGCACTGGCCTACATGCCTGGGGGCTTCAGGTTATGGCTGCTATAATTTCTATTTGTGGGTTCTGGGCTGTTCTTCAGTTACAGCCTCTGCTGCCGTTCCTGCGTGTCAGTCCTGTCTGTCTGGTTATACAGATTACTGCCAGTTAGTTTAGGACTTTTCCTAATTTGCCATGATGCCCTCTTACCTCATGAATATGTCCCTTTTTCCAAACGTGCCAACCTCTGAGGTGTCTTTCAGAATATTTAATAGTTAAATTAACCTGGTGTGTTCTTTGTGGCTGGGTTTGGTGGTATATATCTGCCATTCCAGCACATGGGGCATGGAGGCAGGAGGATCAGAAGTTCAAGGTTACCCTCAGCTACACAGCCAGCGAGGCCAGCCTGGGCTACATGAGACCCATTTGGTCTTGAGGTCCCTTGCTAGTGTTTTCTTTTGTTGATTTTTCCCCTTCCTGTCTCCCTGTTTCTCTGTCCCCGCTTGCTCTGGCCCAAAGGTTTATTTATTTATTATATGTAAGTACAGTGTAGCTGTCTTCAGACACCCTACCCTAGAAGAGGGCATCAGATCCCATTACAGATGGTTGTGAGCCACCATGTGGTTTCTGGGATTTGAACTCAGGACCTCTGGAAGAGCAGTCAGTGCTCTTAACCGCTGAGCCATCTCTCCAGCCCAGCTAGTGTTTTCTTGAGCTCAGTGATTGCACACAGCCAGGTTCCTGCAGCGCAGCGCTTGCTGCTTGAATGGATGACAGCACAGCTAAATCGGGCGTGTTGTGTTCCAGAAGGGTACAGCCACGTTGGTTGTGTTCTGGGGGAGGGGATGATGTGTTTTCTCCGTGCTCGCTCGTGACTGTGTATGAGAATGGTTCATTGAAGACTATGTAGATGGTTTGCAGCTGCGCACAGTCTGACGTCGTCTCTGTAGCACTTTCTACGTGTGATAGTGTGACTGTCCCCGAGTGTGTAAAACTCCAGATTTTTAAAAAGCCTATTCTCATCTCAACCAGACGGGGAGGTGTTAGCATACTTCTGTTTTAAGAGGAGTATCACAGTATATATAACAGCATGGTGTCATTTTCTAAGCAACAGAGTCCTCAAAAATGCTCAATGTTTAAGCCTGGCTAAGTAGAGAAACTCTCTGAAGAGTGAGGATACTAAGGGCGTGTGAACAGCCGTGTATTCTGGACTGCCTTCAAGGATTGCAGTCTCACAAGGGAGGACCTGAGTCTCAGACTGTGCCAGTCAGCCAATGCTGTGTAACAAGCAGAACCAGCTTCCCACACTTAAAACAACATTTGTTGCTTTATTGTCGCAGGCCCTCCTGAGTTAAGACTCCAGTACAATGTAGCAGATCTTCTGTTTGGGCTCTTTGGAGTTGCTGGATAGGTGTTGGGATGATGTCACAGACATCTAGGGGGATCACTGGAGAGGCTGTGGCCATGTAACCCAGGGACCACCAGAAAAGTCCCACCCTGGGGAGCTATGATATAACAGACAGCAAGTCCTTTCAACCCACAATGTCGGGGCTACGTGTTACAGGGTGTTAGCTGCCTCATACACGCCCGAGAGCCAAATCTACCCTTGCAAAACCCAGATCTGAAAACTTTTTGAAAGACCTGAATTCCGAATCACTCTCAGCTCTTCTTCCTCAGGTGTCCCACTGATGCTGGGCCAATTTTCCGTGTCGCCAGGCTGCACTATTGGGCTATTGTGTGTGACCAGAGTCCTCTGATGCTTCCAGAAATGTCACACGATGGTGTTCCACTTAGAAAGAGTTGCTCAAGAGCTTAGAGGGAAGTGCAACCGCTAATTTATTGAACTCTACTGGCTTGGGGGCTGGGCATACAGAAGTCGAGATAGAATTTCTTATAGGCTGGCCTTGAACTTCTGATCCTCCTGCTTAAGCCTTCTGAGTGCTGGGTGGTGCATGTGCTCTCTGTGTCCCTCACCTCCAGTTACCTGTGCTCTGGAGCAGAGTGAAGGACGGGGTGGGATGCCTTCAGATAGGACAAGAGAGGACAGCCATCTGGATGGCGTCTTTTGGCGATGAGTTTCATAGTGATGAACCCATAACATCCTCAAACCTCAAATGTTGAAAGAGAAAAAGAAAGGTGCTTTGGTCCTCATGTAGGGAATGGAACCCCAGGTGACACTCATGCTAAGAGTGTTCTACCCACTGAGCCACAGCCGTTCTTTAATATTAACTATGTATTTACATAATATGTATATGTGATACACGTTTCTTTTTATCTCCTGAGCGGGGTGTTTGGCTGCACGTCTGTCTGTGTGGTGCCCTGTGTAGAGGACCTGGAGCGGCCAGGAGGCATTGGGTCCCCTGGAGTTGAGTTACAGCCAGTTGTTAGCAATGTGTTGGTGCTGGGAGCCAAATTGGGTCCTCTTCGGGAGCAGTCAGAGCCCTGAACCCCCGAGTCGTCTCTCCAGCTCTGCTTGGGGCTCATCTCAAGTTCGCCCTGAGGCCAGCCACTCTGTCCCTGCCAGACAAACAGCCCTGAGTGCTGGATGGCAGGGCCCACAGTCACTGCAGGCTGCGGGTGAAGGACATGTGCGTGCGCACACACCCTCCGTGCTGCTCAAGGTTAGAGCTCACAGCCTCTGGGTTGACGGGAGAGTCTTGGCTGCCCTTCCTCACTCCAGAAATCAAGGCAGCCGTCAGGATTGCATCGTATGTTCAGCCTGGAAGGCTGGGTAACTTAATGCTGAGTGTTGAAACCTCAGACACAGACGGACCTGTATTGCCACAAATGCAGGACGGGGTGGGTGTCATCGGCCTGGGCTAAGTTGGGGCCAGGAACCGTACAGAGCCCAGGAGGAGCAGGGACCTCAGGGGACGGTGACTGCCCTGAGAGAGGCTTTTGTGGAAAACCAGCCATGCAGAGCCAGAGCTCAGCAGGTTTATCGAGTGGCCTTGCAGAGTCAGTCTTGTGGGTCCCCAGTGCAGGCACGGGTCATCAGCCTCTTGGACTGGACGAGAGTGTGAGGGGCTCACAGCGCAGCCCTGTCACTGGTACAGTGTGGGATAGAGGTCTTGGTGGATCTACTTGTCTGAGAGCAAGAAGAGTCCATTTTGGATTTTTGAGACAGGATGTCAGTCACATAGCCCAGTCTGGCCTCAGACTCACTGTCTGTCCCCAAATTCCTGCCTCATCTTGAGTGCAGGGGTGACAGGCGGGTGAGCGCCATCACACTGGTTTCATGAGCTATGCGGTCACGCAGCCCCAGGTTCAGCTCCCTTGATAAGATGTGAGTTTTCCGTCCAGGGGCTCCAAACTTACAAGGAGGCCAGGCTGTGCACTGCGGTATCTCAGGCGATACTCGTGGCTTTGGTGGCAATGTTCCTGTTTCTCAGCTCTCCTGATGCTGTACACACCTGGCCCAAGACAGCGGTGAAGGACCAAGTGTCACTCTGCCGTGGGAATTGTGACAGGAGCAAATTGAAGGCCACATGTGACCCATGGGCTCTGAGTTCTGATCAAATCTGTGCTATTGAATGCAGTGCTGTGACATGTTTCTGTTTGTTTCCAATACTAGGGTTTGAACCTAGGGCCTCATGTATGCCAGGCAAGCACTCCCACCTCAGGAGACAGAGGCAGAGACAGGAGGATCTCTGTGACTTGGAGTCCAACCTGGTCTACATAGTGAGTTCTAGTACAGTCGGGGCTGCAGAGTGAGACCCTGTCTTGGAGATTGGGCTGAATGAATTTCAGTCATCAGGCGTGGCAGCAAGCTCCTCTGTGAACTGAGCCCTCTCGCTGGCCCCTTCCATTTTTTATTTCTGACACAAAGGCCGGTTCTGAACTTGCTCTGTGACGAGGCTAGCCTTGGTCACCCTCTTATTTAAGAAGCTAGGGTTTTCAGGCTGCACCACTGGGCGATTCCTTGTTGCTAGCTTTGTGGTTTTTGTTTTTTGTTTTTTGTTTTTTAATCAGAGACTCACTGTGTCACCCAAGCTGACGTCATACAGCAATCCTCCTGCCTCAGCCTCCCCACTCCTCCATGCTAAGATTATAGGCTTGCATGGCCACCATTCCAGAACCTTCTGTTTTCAAGAATTCTGACTGGCTCTGGTTTTCCAGCACTTTCCACCCATAAAGCGGCTGTCGTCTGTCAGTGCAGCCCCAGCTGCACCCTGTGCACGGCCCAGGAGTGTCAGGCTCATGTGCCACCTGTGTGTGTGGCATGTGTGGCACGGTGCTGCCCTGATCCACCTCAGCGTTTGGGAAGCGCCCTCCGGCACAGCCCCCTTGCATGGGGTCCATTTCCCCTACCTGTCTCCTCCCTGGACCCACCCTCTCTAATTTGCATATCTGTTTTTAGCATCATCTCAGGAGTTTATATAATCGTGTCGTTCGGAGTCATGGGAGCCGAGCTCCCATTTCAGTCTCCTCTGGAAGCTAATTGTACGTCTTCTCTCTCCATTTCTTTTTAAGTGAATTTGACATTTTGGGAGAGATCGAGAATAAGCTGGTTGAGGAGCCCAGGGCAAAGGTGTTTCCATGACTCAGGTCTTAGGATGGCCGTCCTCTCTCCTCAGACAGGAATCAGGGTCTGATGAGCCCCTTTTTAGCACCTTATTGATAGACTTTGATGTTGGCTTGATCCAAGGTCAGAGCCTGGGGTGTGTGCTAAGGATGTCTGAGTAGAGGTTTCAGAAATATCTGCTCCCTGGGAGCTGCCCCAATATCCTCCCTTATTGTCTTGTCCCGAGAGGCCTCCACCCAGAATCTCCCAGTGAGGGGCTGGGTCCCGGCTCTGCTGTGAGTTCTGCTGTGCATGGAGTTAGTTCCACCCTAGCACTGCAATGGAACACCAGTGGAAACTGGTATTGATAGGAGCCACAGCCGCCCTGATTATAAGCTGTGGTGTGTGTGTCATGTGTGTGTGTCCTGTGTATGTGTGTGTCCTGTGTGTGTGTGTCATGTGTGTGTGTGTCCTGTGTATGTGTGTCCTGTGTGTGTGTGTCCTGTGTGTGTCATGTGCGTGTGTGTCATGTGTGTGTGTGTCATGTGTGTATGTCCTGTGTATGTGTGGTGTGTGTATGTGTCCTGTGTATGTGTGTTTGGTGTGTGTGTGTGATGTGTATGTGTGTCATGTGTGTATAGTATGTGTGTCATATATGTGGTGTGTGTGTGTGGTGTGTGTAGTGTGTGTATGTATATATGAGTGGTGTGGTGTGTCATGTGGGGTGTGAGTGTGTGTGTGTGTGTGAGTGAGTGAGTGAGTGAGTGTTTGCCATCAGGCATCTTTGCAAGGTGGCTGTGAGTCCTCACATACCTCTTCCTTTGGACAGAGCCTCTCTTTACATTTAGTTGTTTCCTTCTGTTTCTGTTGTCTGCTCACGCCTTGGTGAGTGCCTGGGTCAGAGGATGAATCCTAGTGGTCGATTCTCTCCCCACCATGTGGGTCCCATGGGCCATTTATCAGACTTACAGACCCCAAGCCACCATCAAGGTGTCTGTCTCCACACAACAGTCGCTGTGGGGTGACTCCTCCCTCTGGATCCTGGGCCACATCACACCAGGGGAGCCCTGGCATGGAGTTAGTGGAAGCTAGGGACTCACTGAGCACTTGCAGGGTCTGGGACGCCCCCACCCGAAGTGTGCCTGGTACCCCGGAGAGACCCCATCTTGACTGTGTAGAATTCCATTGCCTCCCAGCTGAATGGAGACGGTTGCCTGGACCCTGCCAGCCACAGGCTGGAAGGTGCGGACAGGAATTGTTCAAGAGCAAACGGGAAGCTGGGCGCACTTGTTCCAGCACTCGGGGAGCTGAGGCAGGAGGACTTCCATTTCAACCTGACCACAGTGCCCGAAGCATAAAATATTGTGACTGGTTGGCCTTTAGTCCTTAAGTTTAAGTGTCCTTCTGTCCTGACCACTCAGGGCTTCGTCACAGCCAGCTCGCTTGACACCCTGGTCCCCAGTGCTTCAGTGCTCTGTTCCCTGCACCCCGCACCCCATCCAGAGAGGAGCCGTCACCCTCTGCTCCCTGCCTTGGCAATCAGTGTTCCTGGGTGACATATTTAGATGGTTGCTATGGTGATGATGTTGACAGCTTCATGTGGCACAAAAGAAGGGCCCCGCTTTGCTATATCTAGCCTGCAGGAGACCGGTGCCTGCGCCACGTGCCCATGTCAGCGTGGGAAGAGAAGGGGGCTCAGACAGCCCAGCCCACCCACTCGCTCCCTGCGGAGGAGCTGCGACCTGCTAGAGAGGTATGCCTGTCACCTTGAGAGCTGTGCAGGGAAGAACGGTCTCACCTGAGGGTGATTTTGTCTTCCAGGGGACACTGGGCCATGTCTAGGGACACGTGACTACCCCAGCTCAGGAAGCGCCTGGCATGTAGCGGGATGGGGGCTTCTCTTGAGCATCTTCAAGGCCCAGAGTACCCACTGAAGATGACCCAGGACCGTGTGCGCAGCGCCCCTGAGCTAATCGTTTGGGAAGCTGAGAGTCCTAGTTTCGACTCCTGTTGTCGCTGTGACACAAGCAATTTAAGGGACAGAGAGGCTTTACTCTGGCCACAGTTCTGATGTCCATCCTGGCAGGGAGGGCGTGGCGGCGTGAGGTGGGCGTGGCGGTGTGAGGGAGGCGGGGTTCTCAGGAAGCAGAGAGAGGTGACTACTCGGGCACAGCTTGTGATCTCCTTCCTCCTAAGCCCCAGGACCCCAGCCTGTGTGATGGCGCCACCACAGTCAGGGTGGGTCCCACGTCAGTTTACCAGGTGTAGACTTCCTCTCTCAGATGGGCAGTTTCCTTGTTGATTCAATGCCAATGTCAAGGTCAGTGAAGATTAACACCAAGATCACACTGAGTTCGAGGCCAGCCCGGACTGCATAGTAGGACCCCCGGTTCCAATAAACCAACAGAACCGTGATCGATGGGCCTTCCTATGAATCAACAGTTATGTAAATTTCTCTAGGACAGCCTGTTCCCAGGATGCACTGGGCAAGGCTTTTTGTTTGTTGTTTTGAGACAGGGTTTGTCTGTGTGGCCCTGGCTGTCCTGGAATTCGCTCTGTAGATCAGGCTGGCCTCTGTAGACTACAGATCCTCCTGCCTCTGCCTCCTGAGTGCTGGGATTAGAGGCGTGCGCCGCCGCCATCGCCGCCACCTGGCTTGTTCAAGTCTAGGCGTCACAGTCAGTTGATGGAAAGATGAAATTTGGGGCCACGGCTGTTGAGACTTAAATTCGCTAAAAATGTACTTTAAAAATTTTTTTAGAGGGTCTGACTGAGATTGGTGGTCATGCGTAGTGTTTAAAAGCACGCGTTCTTGGAGTTCGGTGCCGGGCCCCCACCAGGGTGCCTGACGTCGGTGACGTCATTCCCCGGGGCTCTGATGCCCCCGTCTGGACGTTGGGGGCGCTGCGTGCACTTGGGCAATATGAGCATATGGCTGTGCGTGAAGAAGTTTCCTCATGGTCACCCCCTCATGCCTGTGCCCGCCCAGTCTCCACGACGGGATCCTGGGTGATGTTGGGGACACGCGTGGCTGTTACCTTACGCGTGGAGTGGGTGGAAGTCCGGGATGCTGTGGACAGGGTGCCCACCCTGGGATGCTCCGTAGGGTGCGGAGGATGGAGGGCTGAGGGGAGTGTCTCAGTGTCGCTGCGGGGTGTCATCTCATGCCTCCTCCGCAGCTCTCATTCTCCAAGGGGGTACTCTCCTGCCCACTGCAGACAAGGGCGGGAAGGGAGCAAGGAAGGCTGTCGGTCCGATGTCATCCGCAGGGAGGCCAATGGGGCCTGGAGTCGTCTGAGACTGCTGAGAATGAGCGCGGGCAAGCGAGCCGCCCGAAGGTTCTAGAGGAGGGCCGAGCAAGGGATCCAGGGCACCTGGGCAGCTCTGCGACCCCGCGACCCGCAGCGGTGTCTGGAGACACGCGGGAGTTCTGGGCAGGGCAGATGCTGCTCTCCACCCCACAGGGAACCAGGCTGAGGCCACGGCGCCTAAGGAGGACCCCGAGTTAATTATTTAGGAAAAGTTTCTCTGCTCAACATAGGCTCCAGCACACACCCCATGTGCACAGGAGGCGTTGCTGCGGGGACCCCAGCTATTGAGATAAACTCCTAGTCCACACAGCACGCACCCCAACTCAGTTTCCTGAAGTGTGACTGCGAGACAGCTGGATGGCAGGCACCCAGGGTCCCTCCGTAGTGTAGTTTTATAGACACCACCATCGGAACCCATTTTATCCCACGGAATCTGGGCCTCTAACCACTGCGGGCATGTTGCTCCGGCTCTGGCTCTGGCTCTTTCCTCACCCATCCAGTCTGCCTGGGCGAGCCTCTGCGCCCGCAAGGTTCCCACCGCTTCCTGCAGCGATGCTGCCACCTGCAGGCGATGGCCGGGATCACATCTGCCTGTGACACCATGCAAAAAAAGAAAGGTACAGGAGCATAGCCCAGCATGTGATCTCATCACCAAAGAAGCTGAGGCAGGAGGATAGTGAGTCTGAGGCCAGTCAGAGCTACATAGTGAAGTCTTATCTCAATAATATAAAAATAAAATAAGGGCTGGCTAGAGGGCTCAGAAGATGAGTCTTGCTGTCAAGCCTGAGGTCATGAGTTTGAGTCTCAGAACCACCCCCCCCATCCCCTCCTCTCGATAGATAGATAGATAGATAGATAGATAGATAGATAGATAGATAGATAGATGTACAAAAAGCAAACATAGGGGCTGGAGAGATGGCTCAGTGGTTAAGAGCACTGACTGCTCTTCCAGGGATTCTGAGTTCAAATCCCAGCAACCACATGGTGGCTCACAACCATCTGTAATGAGATCTGATGCCCTCTTCTGGTGTGTCTGAAGACAGCTACAGTGTACTCATATATAATAAATAAATAAATCTTAAAAAAGAGAAAGTACTGAGAAAAGAAAGATTAAAAAAAAAAAAGCAAACACAAAACAATCTTGGTGATCCAGGGATT
>NW_021604654.1:683078-688262 GCF_004785775.1 Grammomys surdaster
CTGCGGCTGGGAATCTTCACGTGTGTCCCCGCAACAGCGGGAGGAGAAGCACACCGTGAACCTGAGCATCCAGGCAGCGGCCAAGTGCCAGCCTTCTGACTCTGCAGCCCCAAGATGGGCAGTCCCTTGGCTCTGTACCCTTGATCCTCTCTCCAGTTCTACAGACAAATGTCTCAGACTCGCCCACTCCCACCCGCAATTTCCCTTTCAAATGCGCGGGAGATTAATTATGAATTCCGCCTCATCCTTTTGGCAAATTGCTGTTCCCATCAAGCCGCCCACGCGGGCACCGAAGCCCACAGTTTGTCGGGGCCTCCGAAGCAGCTGGTTGAGGGTTCCTGTCGCTACTTGGGCCGGGCATGACCTCCCGTCCACACAGACCCAGACCCCTGCGGTGCCAAATTAATGGGCAGTGTTTCTCTTCCAGGGTGTGAAGCCTTCCTATTGGAACCTCAGTGCTGGGACGGTGGGACTCGGTGCAGGTAGGTTCTGTGCCCTGTGATTTGCTCGCGGATTTGAAGACTGGGTGGGAGTGGAGCGTCAAGGCTGCGGGAGCGTCGGGTTTGTCCAGGATCGTGCAGAGAGAGACAGGGAAGGGACAGGATGGAGTCTTGATGCCTGGCAACAGGGGATGGATGTTCTGAGGGAGGCCCATGGTACTGTGTGGGGTGACCTCGACCCCAGACAGGGTCAGGGTGCAAAGGTCACAGCCATGCAGTCGGCCTCTCAGCTGTCGTGGCTCCACCCCAAGATGCTTTGGTCCCACAACCTGTTTCCCACGTCCTCTGTTTCCTGCACCCCCTTCCTGAACTCACGGTTGAGGCTGGTTCTAAGAGCTGGATGTGTTCCGACGTGATGTGCGTTTGAGATTTGCCTTTGTTTTCTGCGCCTGTGAGGAAACATCCAAGACTGATACTCTGTGAGAAAAAAGGTTTCCTTCTGACTAGCAGTCGGTGTTGCCGGGTTATCTGTGCCTGTGCCTGTGTGAAGCACCCACGGCTGCAGCTGCTTTAGAGGGAAACAGATGTTGAGGCTCACGGCGCATGTATGCATTACCTTAGTCTGATTCCTGTGACGGCTACAAACTACCTCAGGCTGGAGCCATTATAAAGAAAACATTTGTTCCGACTCTCAGTTTAGAGGCAAGGTTCGGGAGGGAAGGCAGTGTGCCGTGCCGGAAACACGTGGCAACAGACTGAAGCCAGGCCTTGGCTTTTATTGTTTTGTTTTGAGACTGTATCTCATTATGTAGTCCAGCCTGACATAGAAATGCTGCCACGAATTCTCTCTTGGAGACTCTTGAGTGTTGGGATTAAACAAACGCCCACCACACTGGAGACGCGGCTCAGTGGTTACAGCACCAGCTGCTCCCTGAGAGGGCCCAGGTACAAGTCCCAGCACCCACATAGGGGATCCCAGCTGTCTATGACTCCAGTTCCAGAGGAAACCTGACAGCCCCTTCTGGGTGCTGCAGGTACTGCACACACATGCACAGACACACATATCATTGAAGATGGTATAATAAATTATATTTATGTCCGCATGTCTGTCCAAATGTTAAGAGTATATTAGAAGCCATGTCTGCACTGCTTGATTGGGTGGCTTCTCCACCAGCACATAACCACACAAGGGCTCAGGACTGGGCACAATCACGTGCTCGTCCCCCAACACCTGGAGGTAGAAGCAGGAGTTCAAGGCCATCCACAGCTACAAAGTGAATTTAAATTTGAGACCAATCTGGGCCACCTTTCTCTCTAAAAAAGAAAGTAAAATTAAAAGGTCAGCCCAGCATGGTGGTGCACACCTTTAGTCCCAGCACCTGGGAGGCAGAGGCAGGAGGATCTCTGTGAGTTTGAGGCCAGCCTAGGCTATACAGTAAGATCCTATCTCAAAAACAAAACATTAAATTTGGCTTTCATGTTGTCAGGGGACCCTGCGTGACATCAGGGCACATCGTGGTGGGTATGACTGGGGAGCCCCCAATGTGGGGCAGACATGAGGCTGTGGGTGGCACTCAGGGTTCAGTGTGCCCCACAGAGGAGCCTCCAGGTCTGAGGTTTGGGGACCTTGGGGACCTATAGAGGGGCCCCTGACATGAGGACTTTTCTGTTGCAGAAGAAGCAGGCCTTCTCTCAGGAGCAGAATGGGCTGCAGGATAACTCCTGAATTTGTTGTTGTTGTTGTTGTTTTTATTCTTTCTTTCTGTCTGTCTTTTTGATTTTTTTCAAGACAGGGTTTCTCTGTAGCCTTGGCTGTCCCAGAACTTGCTCTGGAGACAAGGCTGCCTCTCAATTCGGAGATCTGCCTGCCTCTGCCTCCTGAGTACTGGGATTAAGATGTGGGCATTCATATCCAGCATCTTTAATTTTTTTTATTTTAATTTTATGTGCCTTGCTTTTTTGTTTACATTTGTGTCTGAGTGAGGGCATCTGGTTCCCTGGAACTGGATTTATGTGTGTTTGTGAGCTGTCATGTGGGTATTGGGAACTAACCAAGATACACTGTGACAGCAGCTGGTGCTCTAACCACTGTGCTGCCAGTTCAGTCCAGTGTGGGCACTTTAAAAAATAACTACATGCACTTATGTGGGCATGTGTGCATGTCCTGGAACATGTATGGAAATTTACAAGAACAATTTACGGGAGCCAGGCCTCTCCTTTCCCGATAGGGAATTGAACTCAGGTCTTTGGGCTTGGTGGCCAGGTTACTGAGCCATCATTTTATACAAGTTTGGCTGGGATAGCAAACAATGCCTGTTGTTACCACATGTGACCACGAGGAGGCAGGAGAGGTCCGTGCGTTTCTGCACCGCCACGTGCAGGGGCGGCGCCAACGGGTGTGTATCAGACAAAGCTTGGAAACGGAAAGGCTGTCTCCGCCGTCCATGATGCTGGGGTGACAGTCACCATTCCATGTGTCCCCCAACCTCATGGACAAAACAGAGCTCGAGAACACAGAACATGTAGCCACCCAAAGCAACATGGTGGGAAGCTCCTGTCACAAAGTCAGCAGACGCACCCTGCAGGGCCAGGGATGGCAGGAGAAAATGGCCGGGCCAAAGAGCCTCATGGGAGCCTTCTCCATAAAACCTTGATGCTCAAGGGATCCATGTGAGCTCAGAGCCCTGGAGCAACCCCAGCACAGTGTTTTTCTTCAAGTTCCCATTTTTCTTGCAATTTGGGGACATTTCTGCTGGGAACATGACTGGTGCCTTTTGTCAGGAGCCACTCTGGTACAGATGGCTGTTTCTGGCTTCCAGCTAGAGCTGGCTTCCACACACATGCCGTTGGCTGGTCACCCTCCAGGTCTGTCCCAGGCGAGTTCACGTTGTGCTGTTATTGGGTCTCTGTGGACAGGATGTCCTGGGAACACGCTACCGAGATACAGGTCTGCGGTGCTTGGCTCACAAGGTCACAGCAGCTGCCGGAACACCAAACACAGCCAGTGCTGTGTCACAGTGTGTTCACACTGTGACTCACCAGGAGTGTGGCCCATTGTGCCTAGAACCTTCTCCTTGCTAGTCTAGTCTGCAGCTCAGAATTCCAGAAACTTCTCAGAGCACCGAAGACTTAAAGTGTGACATTTACTCTCAGCCAGCAAGATGTGTTAGTATGATCCTACCCCACGCTTCAGGGGATCCTAGGTGACATCTAGGGACATGTGCGGCTGTCCCTCTGGGGATGGAGGCTGTGGAGGCTGCTGTGTGCTGTAGGGTCAAGGACACCCCACAGAGACCAACTTTGAGGAGTGTCTCCAGGGACACTGATGCTTAAACATATGCTGGGGTAGAATATGTTACGGGGTGGGGGCGGAGGCGACCATCTTTTCCCTCATGGTTGGCATGTAGGTTTCCATGAAAGCAGGATCTCAGTGGGAGCAGGTGGCTGGGTGACACAGAGTCTCCAGGGGCCCTGGGAACCTCTGAGCCAGAGCATCTGTGCTGAGGACAGGCTATCCCTTCAGCCCACCAGACTCGGTGGAGACAATTACAGAGACAGAGCAGCTAGACCCTGACCAAGAATGGCCCAGCCCCAGACACACAGTTCTGGGGGGACTGCCACTCTCGTATGGAAATCTCACCTGGCATGGGGGACGCCTCTTTGTTGTTTGAGGCTCGGTCTCTCGTAGCCTAGGCTAGCTTCAGATACTCTATGTAGCTAATGATGACACCAAGCTCCTGCCTGCACCTCCTGAATGCTCTGTGACAGGTGTGTGCTACCACGTGCTAGGGACAGAGCCCAGGGCCTCATGAATGCCAGGCAACTGAACTACAAACACCCATCAACTGAGCTACAAGTACCCCACCAACCAAGCTACAAGCACCCTACTGACTGAGCTGCACCCCCATCTGAGAATCATTATTTTTATTTTCTGCAGTGACCTCTGGTCCCTTCCGAGTCCCAGCAAGCAGCTCACTCTTTGAAACCTCATGCACCTAGTTTACCACTTGAAAATCAAGAGCCAGAGAAGTCTGCACAGAGAGCTGGAAGTCTCCTCTGCAGTGGATGCTGTTGCTAAGCAACCACCTGAAGCATCAGCCTACCCCAGTGTGGTGCTAATGCAGGAACAGGTCACTCCTGGATTTGCTGGCCCCAGCCTCTGTTGACTCAGTGTACATGGGGGTGACAGTTATGTCTGATGATGTGTCAGGGGTGGTGGGGACACAGGGACACCAGCAGAGGCTAGACACAGCTCACCTGCAGTGGGTGAAAGGCATCCCACAGCACCCCAGGTCCACGCCAGTGTCTGAAGAGCTGGCCTTGATTTAAGGTTATTCTTATTTGTGTGTAGGCGGGGGCATGCAGTACCGACACTGGCCAGCAGGGGCATTGGGTCCCTGGAGCTGGAGTCACAGGTGGGTGTGAGTGGCCGTCTCTACAAGAGCAGTCAGGGCTATTACCCTGTCAGCTATCCCTCTCCCCAGCAGGATCCCTGCTTGGGCTTCTTACATTGCTGCCTCCGCTGTGTCCTTGGGCTGTGTTCACAGCTGCTGCTGGGTCCCCACCTGGATAACACACCTAGTTGGATGCATCCTGACATCCACCACCCCTGTGACTCAGGGACTCCCTAAGCTCCAGGCAGCTGAGCACAGACAGTCCAGTCTGCAGCCTGCACGGGTGTCTGCTCCATCTCAGTGTGCGTGTGCTGCGTGTGCTGCGTGTGCTGCGTGTGCTGCGTGTGCTG
>NW_021604654.1:688272-702643 GCF_004785775.1 Grammomys surdaster
TGCGTGTGCTGCGTGTGCTGCGTGTGCTGCGTGTGCTGCGTGTGCTGCATGTGTTGCGTGTGTGTGTGTGTGTGTGTGTGTGTGTGTGTTGGAGGTTCTATCTGTGCTGGGAATTCTGAAAGGGGAATTCTCATTACTAGCTGGGAACGGAGAGGTGGCTCAGTGTGTAGATCTGCTGGCTGGGCTGGTATGAAGATGTGAGTTCAAATCTCCAGCATGAATCTAAAAGGCTGGCTGCAGCTAGAGCCTGTGGTATCCCCAGCCAGCACTGGAGAGGTGGAGGCAGGAGGATGCTGGGATCCTAGTCAGACAATCCAGGTTAACCGATGAGCCCCAGGCTCGCTGAGACCCTGTCTCAGGAAGCAACTTGAAGTTGCCAGCTGAGGTGACGGAGAGGGGCTGAGGGGCTTCCTGTGGCTCTGGACAGGACCAAGCCTGACGCATTAAGGACAGTGGATAGAGCCTCTGGACAGCGTGTCTGTCACACCCCAAGGAGGAGGAAGGACCTCATGTGCTTCCCTGGCTGAGTCAGCTGTGAGCCTCCTGGTATGCCACACACTGTCCCCACTGCTCTGACACATTGTGCTGAGTCAGAACTGTGCTGGGCACACAGCCTCCAAAACTCTGGGGAGCCCAGGAGCCCAGCCACAGCAGGAGGGGCAGGAGTGGACACCGGGCCTTGAAGTCAGAGACTCTGGCTTTGCTCGGAGAAGGTGGGGAGAGATGCAGCTATGGGGCTTCCGGCACGATGTGCTGGAGGCATGGTGACTCCATATTGTTACTGATTTGTGGGACCCACTTGGTCTCAAGGGTGGGATGTCTTGGGCCCTACAGTGTGCTGAGCCGCTCCAAGCTAGGTGCTCCACTAGTGTGACAAGCCACAGTGTCCCTAGAAGTCCTCTGGAGTCCCCTGATAGGCAGAGTCAACCTGGGTCAGACCCCAGAGCTTCAAGGTGACTTTCATAGAGGGAGTGACATTATTATTCTGGTCCTGATTAGGGCAGTTGGGAGCCATAGAAGATTCTAGTCTTATGATGAGAGAAATCTAACATTCTTGACTGAAAAACCAGGAGACAGAAGCTCAAGAGCAGTTAAAGGTGCCCTTGTCCTAGGTCCTCAGATTACTAGGGACAGACGGTGCCCTTCCTTAGCCCTGACCTGTGGGTACATTGAGTCACCTTGAACCCACAGGTGCTAGTTAAGCTTGCTGGATAACGGGGTGAGGTAAGGGGTGTGGGGTGCTTAGTCAGCAGCCAGGATCCATGTTTCTCTTTTTATTTTTTTATTTTTTCAAGACAGAGTTTCTTTGTATAGCGTTGGGTATCCTGGAACTAGCTCTAGACCAGGCTGGCCTGGAACTCAGAGATCTGCCTGCCTCTGCCTCCTGAGTGCTGGGATTAAACGTGTGTGTTAGCACCACAGTACTTCATATTTCTCTTTTTAAATGTTTTTTTAAGGTTTATTTATTTTATGTATATGAGTACACTGTCCGTGTCTTCAGACACACCAGAAGAGGGCATAAGATCCCATTACAGATGGTTGTGAGCCACCATGTGGTTGCTGGGATTTGAACTCAGGACCTCTGGAAGAGCAGTCGGTGCTCTTAACCTCTGAGCCATCTCTCCAGCCAATGTTTCTCTTTTTAAATCCATGGCGATACACATAAAACATCTCATGTGTACTGTGTCTTAGCTCAGGAGGGGAAGCTCATCCGTAGGATGTGTCTGCCCCCACTGCCATTTCCTGGCACTGAAGCTCTGTCCTCATGTCACAGGACTCCATGTTCTCCCCAGTCTGTTTCTGAGGACGCCTGGGACATCCTGAGAATGGGTCCCTGGTGTGAGCTGTGACCAAGGAGTCCGGTGGGGATGTGCTGTGTCTGTTGATGGACACTTTTGGCTCTGGTTTCTGGCTTCCAGGAACCATGTTGCTATGGAGACACAGTGGCCTTCGCCAGGGCCCGCTCATCTTGATACCTGCGCCCTCAGACTCTGGACCCCGTGGGGGTGGGGGCTGAGCCTGAGAATACATCGGTAAACCAAGCTGCTGCTTGTCACCCCCGCCGGCCCCCACAGCCGTGTGAAGAGCAGTGCACTTCACACTTGAGTAGCTGCACCTGGCATGGAAGCCTCGGACGCACGTGTGACCAGGGGCCCAGTCGCCCTCAGCCACAGGCCTGGCTCTCGGCTCCTCTTCCCGGAATCCACTGGGAAACCAGTCTTCCCTAAGTAGTATGTTTGGTTCCACATGCTCAATTCTTTCTTCTCTCTCTCTCTCTCTCTCTCTCTCTCTCTCTCTCTCTCTCTCTCTGAGGCACAGATGAGGTTGACCTCTTGATTCTCCTTGTCCTCACTTCCTGAGTTCTGGGTGACAGCTTGAACTGATATGCCTGATTTAAGCACTGAGTGCTGGACTAGCCTCTACCCACAGAGCACAGCCGCAGACAGAACGTGCTCTTGGGAGAAATGGGTGCAGCTGTGCTAAGCGTTGTGTGGAATTATAGATCAATAAGGTGATTCTAAGGACGTGAAACCCAATCTCTGGGCACGGCTCCTACAGAATTTCACCCCATCCCGTCTCAGTGCCTTATATCCCCACCTCCTCCTCTGTGGGTTCTCTGTGACCACAGGCCTGAGCCAACCACAGGCCTGAGCCGCCCTCAGCCCAAGTCAGCACAGCCTTGGCTGTGGGAACTACTCTAGTCGCCAGATCAACAGGATGTCAGAAAGAAAAGAAAGACAACTGAGAAAATGATGCAAATTAGAGAGATGTAGGCAGGGCTCAGAGGGCAGAGCACCTGCCAGGCAGACGGGCCTGAGCACCACCCCCATTGCCACAGGAATCAGGGCCCTGGGGAAGTCAGCTCAGAGTCATCTTCGGCTGACTGGGGAGTTCAAATCCAGCGTGGGCCACATGAAACCATGTCTCAAATGAAAGCCATGTGGACAGGGCTCCCCACTGCAGCAGCTGGACTTCTCAGTCTGTATGGATAACCACAGGGGAGCCCAGTGCTAAGCAACGGGGCCTAGGGCTCCCCAGTGCAGCAGCTGGACTTCTCAGTCTGTATGTGTCTGTTGTGTGCACAGCAGATCTGCTTGCTCAAACTTGGCAACCTTCCAGGTTGCACCTTTAACTTTAGATAACCCCAAGCTTGACTCCTGGTTTCTCCCCACCTTCTCCATCTCAGTGGGTAGAGTGCTCCCATAGCATGCGAGAAGCCCTGGGCTCTGTCCCCAGAACCATGGAAACTGGGCGTGATAAGACACACCTGTTGTCCCAGCACTTGGGAGGTTGGAGGCAGGAGGGTTCACAACAGCTACATGAGACCCTGAAGCAGAAGTACACAACAGAACTGGGCAGTGGTGGCACACGCCTTTAGTACCAATGCTTGGAAGGCAGTTCTGAGTTCAAGTCCAGCCTGGTCTACAGAGTGATTCGGGACAGCCAGGAACTTACCAGCTCAAGAAACCAAAAAAGAAGGAGGATGGGGAAGAAGAGGAAGAGGAGGAAGAGGAGGAGGAGGAGAAGGAGGAGGAGGAGGAGGAGGAGGAGGAGGAGAGGAAAAGGGAGGAGAGGGAAAGGGAGAGGGAGAAGAAGAAGAAAGAGAAGGAGAAGAAGAAACAGATGGAAGGATAGACAGATGGCCTTGGTTTGCAGGCCCATGGGTTCTGAGATCTCAGAGGGGTCAGGTGTGGTCCTGACCAACCCTACAGAGAAGCATAGCTTGATCTTTAGGAGCTATGGGAGGTGACTGTGGGCCACAGATTCTCTTAGGTGGCATGGAATCCTCCAGCCAATGGGTGCTCATTCAGTTCTTGGGGGGATTGTGGGTGATGTCTGGGGACGCATGAGTCTGTCCCACTCGGGAGTTCTTTGCACGAAACGGGTAGACAGCAGAGACTGGGCTCAGCGTCCTGCTGACCTTGAGCGCCTTATCCTGATGCCTGAAGAGCTGGGATGCTGGGATGACTGGCGTGTCCCCTGCTGCTCCAGGTTTATGGGATGCTGGGGGTGGAACTCAGGCTTCTTGCACTCTGGACAAGCCCCGAGCTCCACCCACGGAGTGGCCCCCAAAATATCGTTCTTCATTTGCATCATTAAATTGTGAAATACGTGGAGGTTTTTCTCTTTTGATGCTCTGTGGGCTCCACACAGCCTGGGACCCCTGATTGTGATCGGGGTCGAATGCGAAAGTGGTGCGTGAACGTGGCCACCAGGGGGCAGCACGCCCCGCCGCGGGCCTTGCTCCCGCCGGGTCCCTGCAGCCTGAGTCCCACAGTCTAGACGCTGGCTGGGCGGAATTCCTCTCCCCTGAAGTCAGCCTTGTCATCCCTTCCCAGCCTGCTGTCTGGCCATGCGTAGGCTCAGGAGGGCTGGGGAGCCCTTGGGGAGACTTCAGGACAGGGGTGCCCTACTTTCTTCAAGTTCTTGTGCGACAGGAGGACAAGAGGTCCCTGGATGGAGGGGACGAGGCTAGGTGGACTTTGGCTCCTTCACTGGCCACAGGGCTGGGGACAGACTGAGTTTCTTTCCTGACTTCAGGTTTACAGTTTAGAAGCAGGTGTTTGTGGGCACCCTAGCCAGACAGAAACCAGGCCTGGGAGACAAACCTCACAGCTGCCGTGCGACCTGGCCCATGCAAATAGGAAAAGGTTTGGTGGGGCTGTAATGTGGCTTTCTAGTGACTGCTGCCTAGTGCGGGAGGCTCTGGGTTCCAGCCACAGTGCCGAAATCCAAAACAATGAAAGGGACCCTTCTTATGTGACCCTGGAGATGAATAGGGAGCTTGCGCTAGGATAGCCCAATATGCTGACCACGCCCCCAGACCCTCACAGGGGCGGGGAGATTCTAGGCAGGACTCCACACTGACCACGCCCCCAGCCGTCTTTTTACTTTATATGTTTTAAAGATTCATTTATTTAGGTATATGAGACTGTGTTTGCACGTATGCCTGCATGGCAGAAGACAGCATCAGACAGAAGAGGACACCAGACTCCCTTCTAGATGGCTGTGAGCCACCGTGTGCTTGCAGGGACCTGAACCCAGGACCGCACTCTCCACTGAGCCATCTCTCTAGCCCTCTTTACTTTCTGAGACAGTATTTTATTTTATTTTATTTTATTTTATTTATTTTTTTGAGACAGTTTCTCTGTGTAGCCCGTCTATCCTGGAACTCTCTTCTGTAGATCAGGCTGGCCTCGAACTCACAGAGAACCACCTGACTCTACCTCCTGAGTGCTGGGATAAGGGTGTGCGCCATCACCACTAGGGGAGACAAAGTCTTACTTTGTAGCTCCCTGGGAACTTGGATGTCCTGCTCCCTCGGCCTAAAGAGAGCTTGGGGACTCGTTCTGTCTAACCTTGGTACCCCATACTAAGGACCTGAGAGTCAAAACATTCCTATGTGAGCAACTTCAGCCTCTAGCCCCTGAGCCGAGCCCTGTACTCTCCTGTCCTGACCCCTGACAGGGAGGTACAGGGCAGACAGCCCAGGTCACGGAGGCAGCTGTGGCCCTTGGCCAGGTGGAGCAGAGGGCAGTGCCCTCTGGTGCTGTCTCCAAAGCTCATAGTGTCCTAAGGAGGCCTTGGCAGGCTCCCATAGCTTCATGGGAACACTGCAAGGGCAGAAACTCTTCAAGGGGTCACCCTACCTTCCTGTCTTTCCTAGTCAATTTCAGTGGTAGCCAGGCGACAAGGTGCATGCCTGTGGTCTTAGCAATGAAAATACACAGGCAGGAGGATCAGGAGCTCAGGGACAGCCTTAGCTATGTGGGGACTTTTAGGTCAGCCTGGGCTACATGGGTCCCTGAAATAACATCAACAACAAAAACAACAACAATAATAAATGTAATAAAATAACAGCAGACTTCAATAAGATACATTTCCCTTAGTTTCAAAGGCATGCTCTTGGTCTATCCCGAGACTCTCTGCCTGGCCTTGAGAGGGTCAGGGTCCTGGGAGGCTCAACCCAGCCTGTGTGCTCACATAGAGGTTCACAACAGGCAAAAGTGGAAAGGCTAGCCCATGGACAAGGCACATCACTAAGCCTAAACGGGAGGGATGCTCTGATAACAGCACAACGTGGTGCGACCTTAAGGACGAGTGCTCAAGACACCAAAACCACATGGTGTGAGACTCTGTGACAGGAAATATCCAGAACAGGGGAATTTAGAGACAGAAAATGGATTGGTGGGTGCTGGGGGTGGGGACTGGATAGAGGCCGAGTGAATGCCAAGGTGAGGGTTTTTTGGATGGGGGGATTCTAGGACTGGAGCTTGCACGAGGTTGGGAGTGTACGGAAATATCACTGGCTCCTGCGCCTACAAATGGCTCGGTTTGTACTCTGCAAACTTAAACCAAAACCAAAACAAAAAACTCACACAGCCCCGAGGGAGGGTGGCACCTGAGATTATGAGCCTGGGCTGGCTGAGTCCCTGCAGGGACCCACTGCAGCCCGCAGGGACCCTGAGTCCTGACGCTCCCTGGGGCGGCAGCGTCCAGCCCTGCGGGTGTCCCTTGTCCTGTGAGGTAGCGTGGGGACAGCTTCAAAGCAGTCACAGGTGCACCTGCTCGGGGACGCGTGAGCCAGCTGCTGCTGGATTAAGCACCTGCGTCACGCAGGGGGGAGAGTGACAGGTCGCTCCGAGCCTGTCCGGGTCCCGGGTGCCTGAGCACTGGGAAGCCTCGCCGTGGCCGCAGACGCTGGATCCCGCGGGGAACGGCGGAGCGGGGGTGGGGGTCACCTGACCCGGCTGGGGTGCGGATCGGAGTGTGCTGAGTCACTGGGGACTCCGGGTTTTTCCCGGCTCAGGCTCCACCTCCGGGCACCCGAGAACCTATTTGCCCTTTTCCAGATTTCAAAAGCGAAGCCTCCTGCCAGCTGCTTGTCACTGGTGGCAGCGGGAAGGTTCCGCCGGCCTGTTCTGTTCCCAACGCCCCTGCACCCCAGAGCCTGTACCCACCATCTCTCCCCAAATAACAGTAAACCCCTGCCGCAGCTCCTAGAGCCTGGGGCTGCACCAGGCCCCTTCGTGCTGGGCCTGCGGGCCCTCGCTCTAACAGCTTGTGGCTGACATTTAAAGGGAAGAAGTGAGGAGTGCCCCGTATCCGGGCGTGGGCTTCACCCGCGCAGCCCATGGCCTCTGTCCCCTCCTGGTAATGCTCCCCGTCAGCAGCTGAGCGAGCACCAGCCTTGCTTGCAGAGTGCCTGAGTTCAGTTCCCAGCACCCAGGTCCGGGGTTGGGGACTGAGACCTGCCTGTGACTCCATGGAATCCGACCCCTGTGGGGGCTGGGCTGTCACACTTGTGTGCACACACAAACATATATACGCAAAAATGTTTAAAAACATTCTAAATTACACTATGATTTTTTAATGTGTTATGGAGGTGGGGGACAACCTGTTGGAGTCCCACCACGTGGGTCCCGATGCCCAGAGTTATGAGCCTTGGTCCTGCAAGCACCCTTACCTGCTGAGCCACCTCAGCGACCCCAAACCCAGCTTTAGAAATTATCTGCTTTCGGGGCAGGGTTTCCATGCTGCCATCGCGCCAGCTGCTGGATTTGTGTTTCTAGGGCAGGGTCTTGCTCTATACCCCAATCTGGAGCAAACGTGGGCCTCACCACCACAGTTTTCAGCGCTAGGATGACGGGGGGGGGGGTGCGTCCTGCTCACCTTCTAGAACTTTCTCATGTTTCGACGATCCTTTCTCATACACTGTACCTTGACATGTACATAGATAAATGTTGGGGTCCCTCCAGCTGGGTCATACCCCTGTAAGACCCCACAGTCCAAGGAATAAGGTCCCACCCCATGACTGCAGCCACACTTGCTGCATGTGTGTCTGAGGTAGATGGCTGGATGGTAGGCGTATGGGCTAACCTTAGTCTGGGGTAGGCCTATGGGTAGGCTAACCTCAGTCTGCTTAGAGCAGTCGCCATCTTTGCCCTCAGAAACAGCTATCACAGAAACAAGTCACTGGCTTCTTCCTTTAGTTTTATTTAAGTGACTCTGTTTTAGTTTTTATTTTTTTGTGGTAATGTCTCATGTAGCCCAGGCTGGCCTCTAAAATCACTGTGTATCTGATGAATGAACCTGAGTTCTAATCCTCCAGCCTCTACCTCCAGAGTGCTGGGGTGCTAGGTGTGCGTCTGCCATACCTGACTGCCTCGTCATATTTCCTAAGAACCTCAGTAAATATGCTTCCTTTGGATTGTTGTTGTTGATTTGTTGTAATTTTTACATATGACAGGCACATGGCAGTGTGAGGATTTTCTTCTAGCTTTTTACTGGTCTGGTCTGTGTCTCATCTGTGCCCCACCTGTTGGAAGCCTGGGCATAGAAGGTCCCTTCATTGCTTCTTTAGGTGGAAATCTTTAGCAAGGGGTTGAGGGAAAGAGACAAACTCAAGGTCATAGTTTTGGTTCTGCATAATTTCTCCCTGAAAAAAAAAATAACTTTTGTGAGAAGTGGAAACAGGCAGAGCTCAGAGGGTAGCAGCTTCCCCATGCCAGGCTCCTGAGGTCGGTGCCTGGTGGAAGGGCATTGTGGCTTTGTGAGTGTCATCTTCTAACCTCCACAAGTGCACACACACACAAACGCATGCACACTGTACACAACCATACACGGTACCAAACATATACATACCCCCCCAAACACAGGCATGCATGCACGCTTGAGTGTGTGCACACATAGGTATGGACACACATGTGCACAAACACATGCACACATCCATTCACATGTGTGCGTGTTTGCACATACACATGTTTTTGACTGGCTTACAACTTGTGGTGGTCCTCCTGCCTCTGCTTCCCTGAGTGCCATCATACCTGGCTGATTTAAAAGAAGAAAAGTTCAAAACTTCTTCCCAAAAACTAAAGCAAGGACACAGTGAGAAATCCTCAGAGCAGCTCAGGGTCAGACAAGAGTCACGCCTTTTTAAGTGACACAGAGATTAAGCTGGCCCTGACACAATGCTACCTCAGTTGGTCCTCAGAGATGCTGAAACCACAGCTTCTTACACCCCAGCAGGTCCTCAATCCTGAACCCTCTGAGCAGCCTGCAGGGTGAGACACCGAGCCTGCCAGTCACTCTTCAGCCTGCCCTGGCAGGAGGCAGCGAAAGGACAGAGGAGGCTCCGTCAGATGGAGGGAAGGTTGGTTTTCATCTTCTCTCTGCCTTGGCATTGAATGTGAGAGTGTGAGTTACACTTTGTTCAAGAAGTTTCCTGTCTGTTCTCAGGATGTGTGGTTGCTAGGTGACCGAAGGCATCAGAGTTCCTTGTGATGTCACTCAGCTCAGAAAGAGAAACTAGGGATCAAAGTCCAGAAACAATAAGAATCAGTGCTACACAAATGGGGTGCCTCTGTTGATGTGTGGATGGATGGACAGATATGTGCATGGGTGGATGGGTGGATGGATGGATGGGTGGATGGATGGGTGGACGGACGGATGGGTGGGTGGACGGATGGGAGGATGGGTGCACTGTTGGGTGCACTAGTGGGTGCACAGACACACAGATGGGTGGACAGATGGAGGATGGGTGGATGGACAGACAAAGAGACGGATGGATGGATGTCCAGGCCAGAGGACCTCTGGCATAGGGTTCAGGAATCAAATTCAAGTCTTCAGATTCCTTTGTAGCCAAGAGTTCCCAAGGTCCAGCCAGGGCCCTGGATCGGCAGTCTGAAAGGTAAGGTAGGATGATCCAAACTCTTGAGGCAGAGTGACTGGGATTACTTGGGTGGTTGTGTCTTGTTTATACAGACTTTATACAGACAGGTTCTTGCTGTGCGGCGTTGCTACTGGCTCTGGCTCTGTAGAACTCATAGAGATCTGCCTGCCTTGCCTCCAAGGACTGGGACTGAAGGCTGTGCCGCCAACTCTGCTTCTAGCAGCTTTATTAAGATAAAGACTTTGTCCATTCTTATGCTCATGCGGTCATTCTTGCTGCCTATTTCCAGAATATTAATTAAGCCAGCCCAAAGTTCCAGCTTTGTCCCCTGGCTGCCTCTATCCCAACACTCCGAAAGCTACTTCTTGTCTTGGCGTCTCTGTCCTGGAGTCCACACAGTGTGGCCCTTGTGTCACTGAGATGTCCCCAAGACCCCTCCACACTGTGGCAGGAACTGGGTGTCACCCTGAGTGACTGAGGTAGATGTGGTATCAGGGCCTCCCCGTCCTTGTCACAGACCCAAATGTGAGGCTGGAGAGATCTGGGAAGATGCTGGAACCTGAGATCTTGTGGGGGTGGCGTCCTCGTGACACCCGAACAAACAGACCACCAAATAAACAAACAAATAAACAAATAAATAAATAAATCATAAGGTTGGGCCGGAGGGTGGTCATGGAAAAGAAACTGGCTTCCCCAGGAATGTGGCATGTGCTACAGTGCATGGCACGAACAACCAACCTAGGCAGAAGAACACAGAAAGCCCGGAGGGGCGGGTCACCCAGGCCACCGTGTGGGCTGGTCACTGTGAACTCAAGTTCCCACAGACAGGCCAAGGAGAGCAGCGTCATCAGAGGGGCGGAGGTCAGGGGAGGGTGGAGAAGAAATATGGTCTCTGACTTGAGAAAGTGCTGCAGGGCCAGGATCCAGCCTCGGCCTCCCTGGGCTCTGGTCCCTTTCTCAGCAGAGGGACAGGACCTTTGACCACCCCGGCCTGGGTCCATGCAAGTCTCCAGCTGTCAGTTTTGAAGGAAAACAACCCATGAGCATCTGTGCCCTTTGCAAAGCCAGTTTACTTTGATCTCTATGTGATCTTTCTTTGTCTCTTTCTCTCCTTTTCTTCCATTCTTGTTTAGTTTAGGTTTTTTGTTTTGTTTTGTTTTTGTTTTTGTTTTTTTCGAGACAGGGTTTCTCTGTGTAGCCTTGGCTGTTCTGGAACTCCCTCTGTAGACCAGGCTGGCCTTGAACTCAGAAATCCTCCTGCCTCGGAATGTGTGTGACATTCTAATCTGAGATCCTCTCTTCCTTCTCAAGGGATCCGATTAATAAGCTGGCCTTCCAGCACTGAGGCAGCCCGACCGGACCTGCAGTCTGCTGTACGACAGACCTCGGCTTCCAAGAGGCCTTTAACAAGCAGCCTTCACCTCCTCTCCTCATCCGCCTAGCCTAGCTTTTATCTCCCCTTCTTGTCCTTTACATCAGCTGGCTCTTCCAGACGACTACCTAATGGAGGTAGAGGAGGAGGAGGAGGCTGGGGTGCTTAGGTGATCCGTCTTAGTCACAAGCACCTTTACCCAGTGGGCCCTCACACTGGCCCTTATTGTCTTTTCTTGATGAGTCTGTCCTGGCTGCCTTGGGCCAGCAATGGTGGGGGCTAGGGCTGGTGGTGACTGCCTTGTCCTTCTTGGTAGACATCCGCTCACAGCTTAGGACAGACCACACCAGACCAAACGGTTCGGGGTTGGGGGGCGGTTATTCAGGAGATAGGGCAAAGGTGGGGGGAGAGAAACAGAAGATAGAGGAAGAGAGCAGGGTCAGGGGGTTCTGCCTGGTTTATATGGGCGGTGACTTAGCTTCTCCCAGGTAAAGGTGAGGTAGCCAGGTGGATTCTGGGAGTGTATGGTGGTTGCTTTGGCAACGATGTGGGGGTCGCCTAGATGTGATGTCACTGGGTTTGGAGTCTGATACCAGCAATTCTGGCCTCTGTTTACAAGGGGTCGACAGTGAAGTCATCTTGCTTGTCCCACCTACTGGAGGTGGTGTGTTCACTCTCGGGTCTCACCCAGTCCCGGATCTACACAGCGCCTGTTGACAACTGCTGCCCCGTTCTCTCTTAATTATTTGTTAGGTTTTCCTATCACCCTGTATTCCAAGCTGATCTCAAACAAGATTTCTCTCCACGAGGCAGCATCTCTCTCATGGAGCTGGGCAGGGGTCAGCGGCCCAGCCATCCTCCTGTCTCCCCCACGCAGTGAGTGGCGTCCAGGCATGCACAGCCCCATGCCTAACGTTCTGTGACTGCTGGGGATTTGAACTCAGGTCCTCATGTCTATAAAAGTGCACTGACCCACTGAACGGCCTCCTTGGCCCCGTCACGTGATCGTTCTTGATTCCAACCTTCTCTTGGGGACAAACCACTCACTGTAAACAAGAGCACCCCCACCGCCAATTAGGAGTTCTCTAATGTCTCCAGGAAGGTCTGGGGCTTCTGTATTTGGGCGCTGCACCCATGCAGAGTGCAGCCCGCTGTGCGCATGCTTTGTGTCAGGAGTCCCTGCTGTCCTGAGTTCCAGGATACAGAGACACACCTCAGATTTAATTATTCTTGCATTTCCCTTGCTGTCAATCAGTAACTTGTGTGACGATACTCTGAGCACACGAGTGGACACCGGGGATTGACCTTTCTACTGCTACAGTCCGTTAATGATTTCCTAATTTCGATTTCCTTCTAAAAGTTCCCGCTGGCCATCTGCTGCAGGAAGGCTATGTCCTTTCCTTCACTCGAGCTCAGATGTGTAGATGTTTGCATGACAGTAATGCTCTAACTGTCCCCAGCATGTACGGAGTTACCTCCTAGCTTACAGTGATGGGAGAGGGACCTGTCACCTCTCATCTAAAACAGAGTGCAACCCCTGACCACACCCCTAGCCCCCTCACTGGGGATTCTGGGCGGAGCTCCACCCTGACCACGCACCCAGCATGGCCCTAATTCTGAGCTCTGTAACTGTCTCCTGTGCCAGGCCTGAAATAGTTCTAGGGAAGCTTAACTCCTAACGTTTTCCCAGTCGTATGCACTATAAGAAGTCCACATGGACACTCACATGCATGTAACTTTTCTCAGGAAAGCCGAGTCTTTGGCCATAAAGTCTACTTCGGTGTCAACTGTGTGCCGTGGACCGATGAGGCCGCAGCCTGTCAATGGGCCTGCTGTCTTTTCTCTTCGTCGCATAATTTTTTATTTGATTTTCTTTTTTAAAGATAGGATTTCTCTGTGTAGCCCCAGCTGTTCTGTACTGTCTCTGTAAACCAAGCTGACCTCGAGCTCACAGAGATCCTCCTGCCTCTGCCTCCCTGGGATTAAAGGCCTATGCCATCACCACCTGGCTGTGTGAGTTCCTTCTGACACAGCTTGTCTAAGTAGCCTGGCTATGCTATCTTCCTGCCTCACCCTCCCAGTGCTGGGATCACAGACTGGGTCTCAAGTGCAGGCTTATGAATGAGCCCGAGGTACCAGCAGGACATAGGACGGGGAGGTTGGGGGGGGGTTCCCTTCCTCCCAGACATTCTCACCGTCTGTCACAAGTGTGGAAGGAGCATGGTGGCAAGATTTCATTTTATTGTACAAGATGGTTGTGACTAAGAGTGTGTACTGTGTGTGTGCTGTGTGGTATGTTGTGTGTATGTGTTATGTGCTGTGTGGTATGGTGTGTGGTGTGTGGTGTGTGTGGTGTGTGCTGTGTAGTGTGTGTGTGTGTAGGTGGGTGGGTGTGCATGTGGAGGTAAGAAGACACCTTTTGTGGGAGTTGGGTGTCTCTTTCTACTATGTGTGTCCAGGGATGAAACTCTTGTTTCACACAAGCCCCTTTATCTGCTAAGCCATCTTGGTAGCTCAAGAAGGTACACACTTTACTCTGTGTCAGGGTGGTTACCCCGTGATTCAGATCAGAGCAGAGGGATCCTGCCAGGTGACTCCATGACCCTGCAGGCCAGGCTACAGGACCCCACTGGGGCGGGGAGCTTGTCTTTGAGCTCAAATCTCTTGGCTGACTGGGGCAGCTGTGTGTCTCCCCACTCCACCTCCCCCTCTGGACACGCAATCCTGCTGAGTGAGAACTCTGGGGTTTCCCTCCCCACCCAGGAAGCCTCCGCAGCCTTTTATAGGTGAGCAGTGGTCACGTGGGCCCTGGGAGTCCTCTTTTTTTTTTTTTTTTTTTTTGGTTTTTCGAGACGGTTTCTCTGTGTAGCCCTGGTTGTCCTGGAACTCACTCTGTAGACCAGGCTGGCCTCGAACTCAGAAATCCGCCTGCCTCTGCCTCCCAAGTGCTGGGATTAAAGGCGTGTGCTACCACTGCAAGGCAAGAAGAGAGGCTTCCCTGACCGGGAATCAAACAGGAGCCGCAGCGGTGAGAGCACCGACCAAATCCTAACCACTAGACCACCAGGGAGCCCTGGGAGTCTTTTGTTTAGAAAAGACTGTGAGGAAGGTGGGCAAGTGGGGGAGACCTCAGGCCATCTGAAACTATGACCCCCGTGGACAGAGTGTTTGATTTAGGATATCGGGGCACCTGCAGCCCAAGGTCACTTAAGAGAGGCAGGATGCAGACATGTCCCAAGAAGTGTGTGTGTGCGCATGCGTGCACATGGTGTGTGTGTATGTGTGTGTGTGCATGCATGGTGTGTGTTTATGTGTGTGTGCGTGCA
>NW_021604654.1:702653-709151 GCF_004785775.1 Grammomys surdaster
TGTGTGTGTATGTGTGTGAGAGCATGCATGCTACACATTTTGTTTCAATGCACGCTCTCCTACCTGCCGCTGCCCCGTTAAAGCTGTTCCAGAGTCCAGTCTGATGGCATGGTGAGGCGCTCACACCCACCTCCGTGTGCCTCAGTTGAAGCTAGCTGTGCAGCCGCCAGCCTCCCCAGGAGGTGACCCTGCCTGGACCAGTGCTGATGGGCCACAAGGGCCCCTATTTAATAACTGTCACTGGAACCCTGCGGGGGCTTGAGGTGCCTGGCTGTGTTGGGGACATGGGAACCATGCAGAGCTTGTCTCAGGAGGCAGGCGGCAGAGGAGAAATTTACATTCTTTGGATGTTTTTCCTTAACAGTTGCTGCCTGTCCAGCCATTTCCTGACTTCAGGCAGACTAACCACAGACAGGCCAGGGACATTGCCTTCGTGCTAGCCAGAGGTTTTCATGTGTGGGAGTCTGTCCCAGGTTCAAATCCTCCCTGCCACAGCCGTAGACAAAGGCTGGAGACTCTGGTCGCCCTCCCAGCCGTGTGACCCATATCTTTTAGAGTGGGGTCCTCACCCCTGTGATTGAAGATGGTGGAGTTCCTGGCATGCGTCTGCAGGGCCCAAGACACGCCATAGAGAACAACTCCAACCAATGTCCCAGGGCGCCAAGCCCGTGTGCGCGTGCGCGTGCGTCTGTGGTGGTTGTACAGGCCTGAGCCAGGAACCTGGTATGTGCAGGGGAGAGGGTTCCGACTGGACCGATTGACCTCAGTCTGGGGCCCAGACAGAAACTTGCCAGTTGCCTGGGACACACCAAGGCAAGGGTAACACACGTGTCCCACACCAGTATTTTGAAGGATGACCTAGAAGGATTGTAAATTCAAGACCAGCCCAGATCCTCAGTGAGTTCCTGTTTCAAAATAAAGATTAAAGAGGGCCGGGAGCTGTTTGTAGAGAAGCACTTGGAGGCAGAGGCGGGTCTTAGTCTCAAGCCAGGCTGGTCTACACAGCAATTTCCAGGACAGCCTGGTCTACACAGCAATTTCCAGGACAGCCTGGTCTACATAAATGAGACTCTTAAGGCTGAAGGGGGCGTGGCCAGGGGTAGATTTGTTAGCTGGAAGAGATTCTGGCTTTCATCCCTGTCACTATTAGTAAAAAAACACCCTGCTGGCCTGTCCTGAGGCTTCCCACCTGCGAGATGACACCTGGGCTTTTGGGATTTTCCACAATTAGGGTCCTGGTGACTGTGGAATCTGTGAATTTCACCCATGCTGTGCAGTGTATGCAGACAGTGGCAGCCCTGGGGCTTTGCCTGTGGTGTCCGGAGTGCGTCAGGTGGTGACCTGGCTGACAGTTGCTGGCTAGCCCTGCAGCACGTCACCGGAGCCTGTGAGTTAGGGCTCTACCTGCCTAGGGCAGCGAGAGAATGTATGCGTGACACACAGACGTGGGTAGCTGCTCGTGGCTGCTCGTGGCTGTGCGTGGCTGTGTGTGGCTGCGCTGGCTCTGCTCCTGGGCAGTTCATTTTCCAGAAGCCTTCCAGATGCATCCTGGAGCAAGGCCAAATAAAAATAAATCAAAGTCACTGCCTGCTTTTCTTTCCCTCCTGAAGGCTCACAGCGACCTTTGTCCTACTTCAGCAAGCCTCTTGTGCAGAGGCCACAGGGCACCCGGACCCCAGACAGCTCTGAGGGCTCCCGGACACTGAGCCCCTTTAGCAGAGGAGGGTGCGGGGCTGAGGAGAGCATGGGATTTTCTAGGGACCTGGTGAGTTGAGAGAACAGCCCAGCTTCACACAGGGAAGCTGGTTGTTAAAGCGAGTGAGCAAAGGATTTTTTATAACCCTCCACTCCACCCTGTTGTATCTTCAGAACTGAAAGCCAGGGTGGGAACAGGTGTTTGCACAAGTGTCTTCACAACTGAAAAGTGGAAACAACATCCACCCATATGGTGGTATGTCCATACAGTGGAATATTACTCAGCCATGAAAAGAGAAGGGCATTCTGCTACTTGCTCCAACATAGATGACCCTTGAGGACATATGCTCTGTGACATTCACACCTGTCACCCCTGCACTGAGGATTCATAGGCAGGAGGATCAGGAGTTCAAGGTCATCCTCAGCTACTTGTGAGTTCTAGATCAACCTGGACTAAGTTAGACCCTGTCTCAAAACACAAAGCTAATTTTTCTGAACCGAGCATTGCAATTCGTGCCTGTCATCCCAGCACTCAGGAGGCTGATGCAGGAGGATTGCCATGAATTTGAGGCAAGCCTGGATGATACAGTGAGCCCAGACTCTGTGCTCTCTTCCTTGTCACTGGGGAAGAACTCAAGCTTCCCACTTGAGAGGCTGCACTGACCGACAGTAACCTCAGCACAGGGCCGCACACGCCCTCAGAGAGCTCGGTACCCAGAGAGGGAAGGCCAGGCCTTGTCCGCCTGCATCTGTGCAGCCTGTGTGCTGTGCGGCGGGCTCCTGGGAAGCAGGCATGCACCAAAGCTTGAGGCTGCAGGAGTCCAAGCCATGGTCCACATCTGGTAGATCTCTGTGGAACTTTCTAGTCCTTTCCAGACTGTGCCACATTGCACCCCACCCCTGCAGCCAGAGGTCACGTTCAGATCATTTTCCTCGAGGATAGAGCTTCTTCCAGTTCGAAGCTGATCCAGGATGGGGTTGGGAGTCCCCACCATCTTCCACTGGCTTCCTTGTAAGGAGCTTCCCCTCCATATCTGCCACCCCTTCCTCTGATTCTGCGTGACCTTCATCTGCCCTTGACTTTTCCACAGCTGCCAAACAGCCTAAACAAGAACTAAAGATTTTGCTTTAAAATTTTCATCTCATTTCTCTCTCTTGTGTGTGGGCGCGCGCCAGGGCACGCATTTGGAGGTCAAAGGGCAGACTGCAGTTCTCTCCCTTTACCGTGTAGACCTGGGAATAGGATTCAGGTCATCACATCAGGGTTGGCCACAAGCGTCTTTCGCCACCAGCCCTCTTGTCAGCCCCAGAGGAAGTAAGCTTGGAGGTGTTGCCAGAGTGGGTCCGTCACACAGGAGACCTAATGGCTCTCGCCAACCTGTCCGCTTGAGAGTTGAGCCTGTTTACTTATGTTTATTTCATTATTTGTTCCCAGGTTGAAGCTGTCTCTCTCTTCAGCCTTAGCTAGCTTTGAACTTACTCTATAGTCCAAGCTAGTCCCCTTCGTAGTAATCCCCCTGCCTCAGCCTTCTCAGTGCTGGGATGACAGGGATATGCCATCACATCTGGCTTAGTAGGAACAGCTTATGGAAGTAGGGCCTATTCTATGGTGATGGAACGTTCTGGAATTAGCATGGTCAGATATTGTTCAGCTCTGGCAGGAGGCTAATGCACTGAGCAGCAGCTGGGAAGGCAGACTGGAGGGGTGCAGTCTCTGCGTGAGTGAAGTGGCCTCCTCTGATGTAAAACGGCTCCATTTCCGGGATTCAGTGGGCAGGGTGCTTGCCTAGCGTGCACGAGGTTCTGGGTTTCACCCCTAGTACCTAGAAACCAAGCCTGGGAGTGGTACCTACCATCCCAGAATTCCTGAGGCGGAAAGAGATCTTCAGCTACACAGAATTCCAGGCCAGCCTGGGCTACATGAGACTATGTCCACGAAAAGCGGAAGCCTAGCTGCCCTGGGTCCCAGGAGACTCAGATACCCAACTCTAAACCCCCCAGGGTCTCTAGGGTTTCTCTCACGTCTGGCCTCATCCTGAGAAGACACAGGACAAGGCTTGGGGGTTTCCGCACCCTAGCTGAGCTGCCGAGACCCAGGCTGGCTTCCTTGGTTGCTTCTGAGGGGCAGAAAAACGAGAAGTGGAGACTCTGTTTTCATTTCCTTCCAGGAGGCACCAGTGACATTTCAGAGTCTGGGTTCTTGGAGACTTTGAGGTGGGGACTGAGGGAAGCAGGCACAGGCAACCTGGACATGTCACCCAGGAAGCAATCCCACTGGAGGAGCCTGGGCCTGTGGGTCTGATCTGAGTCCCAGCTTCCTCCCAGTCCAAGCCAGGAGCTCTCCCCAACCTGGTGTGACTGCCACATGCGTGCACACACACATTCATACACACAGACACATATGCACACAAGGCACATATACAGACATGTGCTCACACACACGTGTGTGTATACACACTCATGCACACACATACACATGCACACACATATGTACACACACTTGTGTGCACACACACCGAGTTCTCAGATTTTACCCAGGCTGCTTATGGTCAGAACAGGTCTCTCCCTGTCTTAGCTTAGGGATGGAGTCGGCACTGTCGCCTGTCACTCAGTCACACAAGCACCTCTCTCTGCCCTGCATCCGAAGCAGAGTTTGGTTGTGAAAAGGTCAGAGGAGAGTATCTGAAGACTCTGGATCGCCCTGCCCACTATTTACAGAGGAGCAAGGAGCGGGGTGCCACAGTGCCCACCTGCCTGGAGCCATGGTGCCCACCTGCCATGGCTGCCCTTGTGTTCATGGAAGAGAGCTCTACAGCAAGCCCGTGGCTCAGACCACAAGTGGGCTCTGTGTCCTTGAAGGTACTGCCGGCTCGCCCCACGGTGGCTTGCCCTGCTGGCGAAGGGTCTTTCTGCTCAGCAGCTTCCCGGTGGTATCTGCTGCCCTCACAAAAGGTGTCTCTCCCTTTCTCTTTCTTGCTTGCCTGCTTTTCTTCAGTAGAATAGCTTTATCCTGCAGCCCAGGCTGGTTTCGGGCTCATGGCCATCCTGTTGCCTCAGCTTTCTGAGTCAGGGAGTGGTAGGCAGGACCCTCCGTGCTGGACGCTAGTCGGTGGTGATGTGGTGATTTTGGTACAGTTCTAGTGAACTTTGTGTCCTTTAGTGATGGTTATAGTGTCTGGCTCTGTTTGCTTTTTCATGTCCTCGGGCACTGAAGAGGCACCACTGTAAGGGGGATCACAACATGAGTGTGTGAGTGTGGTATGCACAAGTGTGTGCAGATGCACACATGCGGAGGTCAGAGAGAGTCAAGTCCTGTCGTCTTGAGACAGGGCCTCTCCCTGGACCTGGAGCCGGCTGGGCTCCTTGTCTGTGAGACCTGCCGTCTCTACCTCAAACACCTCTGGCTTCACAGATCCATGCAGCCATGCCTGGGGACTCACACTTGGGTCTCTGTGCTTACAAAGCACATGATCACCCACGGAACCACGTCTTACCAGGGTACCAGGACACAGGTGTGTGTGCTGTTAAAATGTGCGACATTATCCACCGCAGGAATAGCTTCCGTGAGTTTGCACTTCAAAATAAAAAGATACACGAATGGATGGGGGGGGGTGGCCACACCTTTAGTCCCAGGACTCGGGAGGCAGAGGCAGGTGAATCTCCATGAGTTCGAGGTCAGCCTGGTCTACAGAGTGAGTTCAAGGACAAGTAAGGAATACACAGAGAAACTGTCTCAAAAATAAAATGAGAAGCTGAGTGTGGTGGAGAAGCTGAGTGTGGTGGAGCAGGCCCCAGATGCTCCAGAGGCGGGGGCACCATAGGCACCCAGCAGAACGTTTGGGGGTGTGGGATGAAGAATCACCTCCCAGGATCTACATCATCTCTAAGGTGAGGTGACTGATGTCCCAGAGCCTCAGCCCTGCGACCTTGTTTCTGTGTGATTTGAGGTACCTGAGTGATGTCTGTATAAGCATGTGGCCATGGAGAGGGTGGAGGCCAGGAATACTGCTCAGTGCCCGGGACTCCCACCATGAAGGGTCCAGGCCTCAGGCTTCCTCCAGCCTCCTTCTCCAGCAGAGAAGGCTGCTCTCAGGCTAAGCAGCCACCCATTGTGTGGTGGGAAACCCCTGTTGGTTTTTGAGAACATCCACTGTTTGTGAAGGAAGAGGTGCTGAGGCGGGTGGCAGGAATCACAGGGACTGCCCCAGCCAGAGGGCAGCAGCCTGCTGCCTCGTGAGCCACCTGCCCAACCTGGGCAGGAAGTCCAGCCTGGGTTGGCCTCACCAGGGACAGCCCACTGCAGAAGCAGCCTCAAAGCTGGGAATCTCCCAGGAGTGATGATCGGCTACTAACTGCTTATCTTACCAGGGACCTCAGCTTGAGTCAGGCCCCAGGAATCTGCCAACTAAGGCCAGAGCTGAAGGACAGGACCCCTGCTGCCCCTCTCCAGCCCAGTTCCACCCAGCGTCCTACAGAGAGTGAGGGGCAGCCCTTGAGCCCAAGTTCAAGGCCAGCCTGGGGGCTGGGGAGACATCTAAGTGCTTGCTGTGTAAAAATGGGGACCTGAACTCAGATCCCCAACACCCACGTGGCCTCAGAACCAGGGAAACAGGGTGACAGAACCCTAAAGCTTGCCGGCTGCTCAGCCTGGCTCCCTGTTTCAATAGACAAGATGGACAGCAGCCACGTACCCGTGTACACAAAACACAAGCAGCCGAGACAGTAAGACCCTGTGTGTGTGTCTGTGTATGTGAGTGTGTGTGTTTGTGTATGTGTCTCTGTGTGTGAGTGTGTCTGTGTATG
>NW_021604654.1:709161-718696 GCF_004785775.1 Grammomys surdaster
TGTGTGTGAGTGTGTCTGTGTATGTGAGTGTGTGTATCAGTGTGTGTCTGTGTATGTGAGTGTGTGTGTCTATATGTCTCTGTGTGAGTGTGGGTGTGAGTGTCTGTGTATGTGAGTGTGTGTATCAGTGTGTGTCTCTGTGTATATGTGTGTGAGTATGTGTGAATGTGTGTGTCTGTGTGTGTGAGTGTGTGTCTGTGTATGTGAGTGTGTGTGTGTCTGTGTGTGTGTGTGTGTATCTATATGTGTCTGTGTGTGTGTGTGTTCATGTGCATATTCATGTGTGTGTTGTGTGTGTTTGAGTGGTGTATTGTCATGTGTGCATAAGTGCATGTTTGTGTATGTACATATTCATATATGTGTGTGTCTGTGTTTGTGCATGTGTGTGTGCATGCTCATATGTATGTGTCATGTGTGCATGTGTTCGTGTGTGTATATGTTCATGTGTTTGTGCATATGTGTGCATGCTCATGTGTGTGTTCATGTGGTATGTGTGTATGTGGTGTGTGTTTTTACCACAGCTTGCCAGATGGATGGCCCACAGTCGGTGCTCACCTAAAGTGTCCCACTTCCCTGGCCCTCTGTCACCTGTCAGCTGTGGGTCCCGGGTCACAGGCTTTAACCTAACTTCTAGTTCCCCACCCTCCCAAAAGCGCCTCACATGAAAGCAGCCGGCAGCAGGCACCTCCCAAATGTTCCGTGCAGACACAGGCCCCTGAACTGTTTTCCTTCAGCTGGTGCACGTGCCTCTGTGCACTTTGACCTCGGCTTGGAGGCTCCAGGGATTGCCATGGAATAATACAAATTGGAAGACAAAGCTAGAACGTAAGTGTGAGTCTGCAGAGGAAGGCAATCTCTCTCTAACTTCCCTCATGCATTCCTTTGTTTTGTTTTCTTTGTCTATGACAGCATTTCACATAGCCCAGGCTGGACTGCAACTCATGACTCTGCTGCCTCAGCCTTTGAGGCCTGGGTGACATTAGAGCAGGACAGTGGCAGCACATGACATTAGTCCCAGCACTCAGGAGGGAGAGGCAGGTGGATCTCTTGAGTTCCAGGCCAGTCTGATCTACACTGAGAAACCATATCCTTAAAAACCAAAGCAAGCAAACAGACAGGAAAAGAAAAGGAAAAACGGAGCCAATGAGTGGTTTGTTTGGTTTGCAGCGCTGGGGACAGAAGCCACAGCTTCTCCTATGTTGACCTACGAGGAGCCTCTTGTTATCTCAGAATAGGCGCAGAGCTAGGAGTTCAAATCCAGATCTCTCTGGGTCAGCTCTGCCCTGTGTGGGTAGGTCCTGTCCTCTCCACTGTGTAGGAATGTGGCCAAGGCAGCAGCAGAGACTAGAAGCCTGGTTCAGCAGTGACAGCCCTGGCTGTTCCGGCAGACGACCCAGCTCTGTTCCAAGCACACACAGGGCGGGGCTCACAACAGTCTGGCACTGCAGCTCCAGGGAGCATACAGACATGTAGGAAACACTCAAATACACAACAAGCAAAATAAACAAATCTCCCTCTCTCTCTCTCTCTCTCTCTCTCTCTCTCTCTCTCTCTCTCTCTCTTTCTCTCTCTCTCTCTCTCTCTCTCTTTCTCTCTCTCTCTCTCTAATTTTATCTGAGTCATGTCTGATTCAGCAGTTTGTCTTTTTTTAAAATAACTGATACTTTGTCTTTTAGGCCAGCTGTCTGACTTACAGATGTAGCACTTACTGTTTATAAGATTATTTTATGAAGGAGCCTTGTTAGTGCAGTAGGTCGTGTGTCAGTCTCATAAAATCATCTTATGTGTATTTTGCCTTCATGTTATTCTGTAAACCTGAGTGCGATACCTCCAAAGGCCAGAAGGGGACGTCAGGTTCTCTAGAACTGAAGTCACAGATGCTTGTGAACCCCATGTGTGTGCTGAGAACTGAACCTGGGTCCTATGTGGGAGCAGTCAGTGATCATAGACACGGGGCCCTCTCTCAAGCCCTGTCCACTCTTAAAATACTTCTGCTATTATGTGTGTGTGTGTGTGTGTGCATGGATGGGTGGGCTCACAAACGGGAGGCCCATGTTTTCTGAGGCCGGTTGACTCAGGAGAATACTCCAGGCATTCTTTGCCCCCAGCACTGATTCCAGGTCTGCACTACAGGACCTGGATGTGTATGTGGGTTTGAACCTGTGACTGCCTGTTCACACAGCAAGCATTTCACCCTCTAGCATTTCTCCTGTCCTTTTGCTTGTTTTGTATTTAATGTTAGAACCTACAGCCTTGCTTGTGCTAGGCAAGGCTCACTGAGCCACAGCCCTGGGTGTTCATGAGACTCTCACAGTTCCTTCCCTGAGGGAAGAGATCCCAGCCCTGGAGTGTGGAGACTTCCCTGTTCCCATAGGAGCTGCCACCAGAGGCCAGTGCTTCCGCAAGGTGTTCCATTCTCTGGCTGGGCTGTCGCCTCCCACACACCCAAATTGAGGCCATATGTGTGCTCTTAGTAGCACCCACCAAGCTCCATCCCAGGCTGCCTGGCCATGGGAGCCCCAGTCCTGGGATGGACAATGGATCTAGGGACAGAGTCAGCTCAATGAAGCAGGATTGTCGTGAGCTCCCTGGCCATCATCTGGTGCCAGCTCTGGGTACCAGCTTCTAGAATGTGTTGGAGAGGACAGCTCTGTAAACATCTACATATGAAATCTGAGGCCTGGGACTGCATGTACCCTCCCATACCAGGTAGATTCAAGCTGAGCTGGGGACCATCTGGCTTATCCAGGGAATAATGTTTCCACGTGGCCTTCCTCAGAGCAAGAGAAGAGGTCCGAGGCAGAGAGACCAGGAAGCTCCATGCTGATGGCTCGGACAAGACAGAAAGGGGCCACAGGCCAAGGGGTGTGAGGTCTGTCACTCCTGGGGTAGGCAGGAGCTCCTGTGGGGGTCTGCCTTCCCGTTCCCACTTAGGGCTGCTGCCCCGGGAAGTGGTGCCATGCTCTGATGCCCAGCACTACCAAGTCCACTACTCTGTCAGAATTTCCTGGAGGGATTACACTGGTTGTGGGAGGTAGTACCCAAGAGGCTTCGGAGAGACAGAGTTCTTAGTGGCACGTACAGGAGTTTATGGAGTCCCCAACACAACCTTCTCCTCTCTCCAGCCCAACCCTCCCTCCCTGCAGCCCAGGAGCTACAGGCTTACGAGACCAGGCTGCCCTGTGCCCTGGCCTAGATCCAGGGTGACAGCATTTCCTCAGGACCGGGAAGCCGAGAGAGGGTGACAGGAGCCACGGGGCTGCGTGTCCTGGCCCAGCCCCCATTCCCAAGGTGACAAACTCTCACATGACCATGGCATGCGCGTGCACACACACACAGCCCGAGGGGACCAAACGCCACCGCCCACTGCCCCCAGATGGATAAACAGTGGTCCTTTCTTTCCAGTTCCTGTCACTAAGGTGACAGCCTCATCACTGTCAGCACAAGTCAGCTTGTTTTGGGGCTCTGTGCTGGGAGCAGGGCCTGCCTAGACAATCTGTTTTTGCCTCTCGTGGACATTTTACTCATGGCTATTCTTTGTTCCTTTTCTAAATATAGCCACACAGGGACCCATTTACTCTGTGAACAAAGGGGCCATGGCTGACAGAGAGTCATAAGATGCTGTTTTTCATCTGGGTCACTGGTTTCGCTCAGAAATACGCCCCCTCCCCCGAGTCCTGTCATGAGGTCACACACTGTCCTCACGTGGCCAACTCCACGCCATGACCCTGAGAGGCTACAGGCTCGGCCCATCCATCCTAGGGAGGGCTTGCCCTTCACCAGGCCATCCCAACAGGCATGCGTTCCTATGGCTGGGCAGAGAGTGTCAACCTCTATCCCTGGCTCTCTGCCCTCTCTAGTGTCCGATGTGACAGGAGAGCATGCCGGGGGTGGGGACACAGTGAGGGTCCCCATGGAGCTGCCAGGGGAGCACAATGAGCAATCCTTCAGGGGCTTGCTGAAGGCCAAAGCCAGCGTCTGCCGTGACCGTCGTCTTCTCTGTGGAGACCAAGCCAAGCTGAGATCCCCTGGCTGGGTGCTAGGGACATTGACCTACAGCATTCTCTACGGGGCCTGCACCAACTCCATACCAGGGGCTCCCCAAGTATCACAGTCACCCCACATGGGAGCCCCTCGGCCATAACTCACTGAGTGAACACAGGCCAAGAGCAGTGCAGACGACTGCAGGACTAAATTGGAAAAATCAGCTGGGGCTGCACACAGCCGCCATAGGAAGCAGTTTGGCACTGCGGGGGGGGGGGAGTTTGGGGGAAGCCAAACCAAGCACAATCAGTCACATGACCCAGGACCTGAAATCCCCACCTCACCAATCCTGGGCTCCTTCCTGTGTACATGCCCCAGGGACGTGCAATCATCACCAAGGTCTTGGTGTATACAGCTGGCATGCAATTGTGTTCAAGACACTTATATACACAGTGGTGTGAAGTCATTGCGGAGACCTTGTATTCAGAAATGGTGTGCAGTCATCACTGGGAACCCACAGTGGTGTGCAATCCTGGCTGAGACTTTTTTGTCTACAGTGGTGAGGCTGCGCAGGTGCAGGGGGCTATAGCCAGTCTCTGTGCGCAGCCGCAGCATCTCAGTCTGGTTTGTTTGGCTTCTGATCTGATCTCTGTAAACACGGCTCCTTTCTGAACACCGTGTGCTGGGAGCGAACAGACGTCCTGCGTCTGCCTCTTGCCCATCCGGCCTCGCGGTTTTGTTGTGTTTTGTGTTTGTTTTCCACTTATTTCTTAACTTTTTTTGGCAGGCAGGACTTAAAACCAGGGAAGGAAAAGTGAGCCAGACTCCTGGATGTTGGCAGGAAGATAGGAGCGAGCCACGGTGCTGCTCTAGGAGGCTGCAGAGGGCAGCCCAGGGAGGCCTTGTCTCAAAATAAACAGTAAGAGGGGGCGTGGCCAGGAAGGAGTCCCGCCTGGAATCCCCAATGAGGGGACTGGGGGCGTGGCCAATGATAGGAGCCACTCCTTCCAGCCTAGATCCAGCCTAGAGTCCCTCAAGTGCAGCCCCCTCAGTGTTACCCAGTTTCCAACCTTCACCCGACCCGGTCTAGACGCTAATTTTTCTTCCTGAATTAGATAGTGTTCATTTCCAATCCATTCTTTAAACACACGCGCGCGCACACACACACACACACACACACGCACACATGGTCTCATGTAGCCCAGGCTGGCCTCAAGCTCACTCTGGGTGATCCTGGATTCCATCCTCTTGCCTCTGCCTGCAGAAGCTCGCCACCAAGCTCGGTTTCTGTGGTGCAACGGATGGCGCCCCCCACCCCCTCGTTCCCAGCCACTTCTGTCTCACCCCTTCATGAACACGCGGGGGCGTGGGTGGGGCTGGCACGGGGGCACCAAGGAGTCCCTGGGACCACACCAGCCCGAGGCTGTGATCTTAAGGAATCCTTTCGTGCCGGTTTTCTGGCTCCTGCACTGAAAAGCAACCGACAGACACACAGCCTACTTCCCTCCTGTTCCCAGAACCAGGCCCTGCGGGGAGGGAGGCGGGTGTCCTCCCAGATGAGACCTCACCAGGGTTGGCTTCCTTCCCCCACCTGGCGGGACCCTTACATCACCCCCCTTCCCCAGCATTCCCCACATTCCGGTCCCCTGACACAGGACTCCAAGCTGCCTGGGACTTTCTCAGCGGCAGAGAAGACTGCGGGGGGAGGGGCGGCTTACCCTCGCAGCCTGTGGGAGTGGCAGTACCCAGCTATGAGAGCTATGCCCGGCATCCGCAGGTTCCCCAGCATTTTTGGGTCTGAATGTCATTGTTTCCTAAAGTGGATGGGGTGGGGGCGGTACTTTAGAGGCAATGTAGCCTGGGGAGATAGCCCAGCCGTTACTGCACGCGCTGCTCCTGCAGAGGACTCGGGTTCAGTTCCTCGTACCCACAAGGGGTTCCCAACCCTCTGACTCCAGCTCCAGGGCACCCGACGCCCCCTTCTGCCCCTCTTGGAAGTGCACAAGGTCTTGGAGACTAAGGCTTGTCGTGAGTTTTCGGCCAACTGTACTGCATAAACAAAATCTAGCAAGGTGTGAACCGTGCCTTTAATTCCTTACCTTTAATCTCCTTACGGGCAAGAGGATCTCTGTGAGTTCAAGGCCAGCCTGGTACCTAGTAAAACCTTGTCTCAATCAACTATCAATTAATGCTGGGAGGGCGGGGCTTGGAAAACATCCTTGTGGGTAGGGACTTGAGCTCAGTCTCCAGAGCTAGGCCACCAGCCGAGTTCACTCAGCACATTGATTGAATTCCAGGTTTGTTTTTCTTTTGGGCCTTGGTCTCACTGACTGGCTGGCCTTATCATTATGACAGCCCCCCTGCCTCAGCCTCTGGATTTGGGTAGACAGGTACTGAAGAAGGTGGATGGAGTTACTCATGGCTGGTGCTGGGCTCAGTGTAGAGCACGTGCTTGGCAGGCTGAAGCCCTTGGTCTATCCCAGCAGGTCAGGAGTTCAAGGCTATCCTCAACTACATAGGGATTTCCAGCTAGCCTTGGCTACATGAGATCCTGCCTGGCAAGGAGAGGAAAGAGGGCTGGTGAGATGGCTCAGTGGTGAAGATACTTGCTGCCAAGCCTGATGACCAGAGTTCAATCCCTGTCAGGACACACTTACTGGAAGGAAAGAACAGATTCCCTAAAGCTTTGACTTCCACACGTGTACACGTGTAAAGAGTTCTGGGTCTGCCGGGTTCCAGAGCGAGGCTGTCTCCACAAACACACAAATGAGCTGGTGACAGTGTCACGCAAAGAACTCCAAGCTGTATGGGAGGCTGAGGCAGGAGGATTACTTCAGTGCAGAAGTTTGAGACCAACCAGGTCACAGAAATTTTCACCACCCTAGAATGCCCCTTCGTCACCATCATCACTATTATTACTGTTGTTGTTGTTGTTACTTGAGCCAGAGTCTCATGTAGCCAAGGCTGGCCTCAAACTTCCTATGTGGACAAGGATAACCTTGAACTCATGATCCTTTTGCCTTTGCCTCCCAAGTACTTGGATGAAAACTCTGCAACCCCTTCCCCATGCTGGAAATGGAACCCAGGGCTTCAGCATGTTGGGCAAGCACCCTGCCCACTGAGCTCCAAGCACCCTGCCCACTGAGCTCCAAGCACCCTGCCCACTGAGCTCCAAGCACCCTGCCCACTGAGCTCCAAGCACCCTGCCCACTGAGCTCCAAGCACCCTGCCCACTGAGTTGTCCTTCCCATGTCTCTGGCTGTGAACTTCTCACCGTATTCCCTCAGCCCCCTACCCTCACCCCGCCCCCAGACCCAGCACATCCCAGAACGTGTTTTCATTCTCTGTCCACAAACAGGTGACCTGAGCTCGCCATCTGACCAGGTTGTGCAAGGTGCTGATCCACAGGTGTTTTCCTCAAACTCCACATGCCTCAGAAAGAGGTCATGGATGTGGGGTTCTTGTCTTGCGTGCAGAAGGACAAGAGTGGACCCCGTCACTCCATCTCAAAGCCACTGTTTTCTGGCTATAGAAGGCACGATTTGAATCTCAGGCCTGGGAAAGAGGGGATTCCAGAGTATTATCCAAACCTGTGTCTGTATGAATCCGTGACAAAGCCAGGTCCCTGGTGGTGACTTTGTCATGCCTAGGGACCTGGCCGTCCTGTGGACTCTGCCGTGAAGTTATGCAATGGGAGTTCAGGGGGAGACATTCCTATTGATTTATAAGCACTCTACAGTGACTCAATACCGCTGGCTCACAGAAAGAACTTGTAGCCCGGGTGCCCTTGAACTCCTGATTCTCCTGGCTCCACCTCTCCTGTGCTGGGGTGGAAGGTGTGCCGCCACACCACGTATATGCAGTGCTGGCCATGGCACCTAAGAGTTCATTCAGCTAGGCAAGCACAGAGCCACAAACACTCTACCAACAGAGTGGTAGGCACCCTGCCACTGGGCTCAGTTTAGCCCTGACTTTTCCCAGGTCCCCTGGGCCTAGCTGGGTGGTAGTGACTTCTCCGCACAGCCTCTGGACAGGTCAGAGGAGAGGCCTTACCCTGCACATGGTTTCTCAATAGAAAGCATCAAACTGGCCCGGCCACTTGCAGGAAGCATTGGTCTCTCGGCTGTCACTCCGCAGCCATCTCTGCTCGAGGCTGTGCTGCACCTGACTCCCGACCTGGATCCAGACAGCGCATCTTTCTCCATGGTGGCTGTGGCTGCTCAGGTCCCCTTTCCCCTGGATCAGGGACCTGGAGATTTCCCACAAGCTGTCCAGAGATGGAGACTCTCCCTGGCAGCATCCAGCCACTGCCCGTGAACTCTGTTTTCCATCTTCCTCCCACCATGTCCTCCTGTGTAGCCACACAGAGACTTTGTATGTATTTTATTATTGATTTTGTGGTGACTAGATCTCATGTAGCACAGGCTAGCCTCAAAATGGCGATGTAGCCGAGGGTGGTCTTGAACTCTCAATCCTTTGCTGGGTATGCTCTACCCTGTTTATGGGATGAGTCTCCTATGTGCTCGACAAGCACTCTACCAACTGAGCTGCAAGCACCTTACTGGCTGGGCTACGAGTACTGTATTGACTGAGCTACAAGCACCTTGCTGACTAAGCTACAAGCACCTTACTAACTGGACCATGAGCAAGCTGTGTCAGCTGAGCTGCAGGCACTGTTAGCAGAGGGCCTTTGGTGATGGCAGTGACTTGGTTGGAGGTGGCTCTGACCCATCAGGCTCTTGGTGCTGTGATGTCGCCAGAGTTCACCTTATCTCCTCTCACCAACAGAGCTGTGGGGTCACGGGCTTTCTCTGATCTGGGAGCGCTCCAAACCCAGACTTTGCCCCTGACAACATGTCACCTTTGTCACAACAGCGGGTGGGGCTCAGGAGTCAGACCAGCATTCTCTGCACCTGAGGGTCCCCTGCACCCCGCCGCCGTGTTGCTCCCACCCGTGAGCCTGTTACCATGCTCGCCAGCCCAGGGTGAGGTGGAGGGCGTGGGCAGGGTGTCACGGTGTGGTAGTTCAGGGTTGGCTGTTGTCCAGGTCATGTGCTAGGGACCTGGCTACACACCCAGGCCTATGAATCTGTAACTGCCAAAGTAAAATCTTCCTACAAGTACACGCCAGTCAACCTGGTACTGCAGCGGAGGCAGGGGGATCTGGTCTTCCTCAGCTACGTGCAAACGATGGGGACAGCCCAGGTGACATGAAACTGTCACAAAAAAACTAAAGCAGGAGCTAAAGAGCTAGTGTGTGCGTGTGTGTCTGTGTGTGTGTCTATGTGTGTGTGTGTCTGTGTGTCTGTGTGTGTCTGTGTGTGTGTCTATGTGCATGTGTGTCTGTGTGTGTGTCTGTGTGTGTCTGTGTGTGTGTGTATAATATATATGTGTGTGTGTTTATGTATGTATATGTGTATGTATATATTTGTGAATGTATGTATGTGTGTCTGTGTGTTTGTGTCTTTACATGTGTATATGTGTATATGAGTGTAGATGTGTATTGTGTATGTGTGTATATATGTACATATATGTATATATGTATATATGT
>NW_021604654.1:718706-791940 GCF_004785775.1 Grammomys surdaster
TGTGTATGTGTGTATATATGTACATATATGTATATATGTATATATGTATGTGTGTATGTGTATGTGTGTATGTGTGTATATATGTACATATATGTATATATGTATATATGTATGTGTGTATGTGTATATATGTATCTATACATGTGTGCATATATGTGTATACATGAACATATATGTGTATATGTATGTGTGTATGTGTGTATGTGTATAGTGTATGTGTGTATATGTATATATGTATGTGTATGTGTATAGTGTATGTGTGTGTATATATGTACATATATGTGTATATGTATGTGTGTGTGTCCCACAGTATATGTACAGAGCTCGGGTAACTTCAGGAAATCCATCCTCACTGTCCACTCTGTGGGTCCCAGGACTTGAACTCAGGTTGTCCAGCTTGGCAGCAGCACCATTACCTGCTGAGTCTCTGGCCTGCGCCGTCTGTCTTTGATACAGTGAGACCGGGTCCTTGGTAGTGTGAGATTCCAGGACTTTCAACCTACAAGGAAATATAGACTGGGTCCAAGGTCACTGAGGTCAGCTGCCATGACAGCACAGTGCAGTAGCCAGGGCGACAGAAATGGCCTGTGTCCTTCTAAAACTCTGTCCACTGTGAACCTAAAAGGGTTTCACCATTAATAGAAACTGTCATTAAACAGAGTCCACGAAGGGTAGCTCTTACTGGGTATGGTGGCGCACTCCTTTATCCCAGCACTCAGGAGGCAGAGGCAGAGGGATCTCTGTGAATTTGAGGCCAGCCTGGTCTACAGAGTGAATTCCAGGACAGCCAGGGCAGCACAGAGAAACCCTGTCTCAAAAACAAAACAAACTCAAGGAGAAACCAAGAAGGCCGCCCTACTGCGCCCTTCCCTTTCCAGGTGTCTCTGTTGGCTTTGGCCAGAGGTCGTGGTTGTGGTGTTTTGTTTTTGAGGCTGGCCTTGAATTCACAATGTAGCCAAGGATAGGCTTGACTTCTTCTTTTCCCTCTACCTTCTGAGTGCTAGGTAAAGCCATGCACCTCCATGTCTGTCTTAAGAGCTTCCTGTGTGAGCGGCTCCAGCCAGGCTATCCTGCTTTCCCCAGTCTCAGTCTTCCTGTGGTCAGTGAGCACCTCAGCATTTACTCATTCAGGGGTTTTGAGACAGGGTCTCATTGTGTAGCCATGATTATCCTAGACCAGGCTGGCCTCTGCCTCCCCAATGTTGTTAGGACAGGTTGTATAAGGCTGCACTGCCCAGCTGCATAGAGAACCATCCAGAACCATCCATAGAGCCTGGGTACACCTGCCTGGTGTCTCTACTGCACTAGACCCCCCAAAGACATCCACCCAGGGGACCCCAGCTTCTCAGGCATCTTCTATCCCCTCTCGGCATGTGGGCTTCCATGTCCTCAGCTGGGCTCGTGACCAAGGGGCAGGATCTCTTGGGATCTGTGGAACCAAAAAGAGAATGCCAGGGCCCCTCAGGCCCCCAGAGACTTGCGTGGCTGTCACAGAGGAGCTCCTGAGTGGAGGGGTAGAGGCAGACGCCATGCAGAGCATTCTGGGTAACTAGGTGAATTCATTCCCTGTGTTTCTTAGTTCTATGTTAGTTCTACTCTCTGTCTCCTCCATGCTCAGTCCTGGAGTGGCCATCTTCATCCTCCCCAGCACATAGGAGGTGTAATTATATCTCTCCCCACGTGTGGAGCTAGACTCCAGCCCTGGCTTCCAACTCCAGCAGGATGCTCAGAGCCTCGCTACGAACAAGTCACCACAGATAATGAATGCCCTGAGTTTGTCTGTGCTGCCCTGGAGACCAGGCTGTGGTCACTGCTGACACTGCCAGGAGCTCTGCAGGCCCCGCTGCACCACCAGACCTTCCCCCAGGGCTGCCACGTGCCGAGTCTAGCCGTGGCCAGCTGCCTGGGAGGAGCTAGCTGTCTCACAGCTCAGGGTTTTGGCTGCTGTTGACTCCCTTACTACCTGTGGAGGGCATGGCTGGAGCATGAGTCAGGGACTGGCTGGTGACACAACTCTCTGCCTGGACAGCAGGGAACAGCCAGCAGAATCACAGCTCAGGGGCAGCAGACACAATGGAAAACCGAAACTGTGCACCAGGAAAATCATGAAAGATAGAAACATGTCCAGACACCTATATGGACAAATACAGCCATATTCATTCATACTGGTGATTTGCAGAGGGGTGTGTGTGTGTGCGTGTGTGTGTGTGTGTGTGTACATGATTAAGTACTGGCCTAGAATCCCCCAGTGAGGGGCTGGAGGTGTGGCTCCTGAGTGGAGCCCTGACTTAGTGTGCACAGAAACCCACACACACATGCACAGAGAACTGCCCATGCCGTGTGCCTGTCTGCAGAGATCCTCATGCACACACAGCACACACCTGAAGATAGACTCCAGACCACTCCCACTGTGTCCGTGCAGCAATGATCTCCACGCACACACACCTGCACTCGGATGCATCCTTACGTCTCACACACACTCACACACACCCACACACTCACACACTTACACACACAGTCTCACACACTCACACACTTACACACACTCACACACACTTACACACATTCACTCACACACAGTCTCACACTCACACACTCACACACACTCACACACTCATACACACACTCACACATACACACTCACACACTCACACACTCATACACACTCACACACACTCACACATACACACTCACACACACTTACACACATTCACTTACACAGTTTCACACACTCACACACTCACACATACACACTCATACACACACACTCACACATACACACTCACACACTCATACACACTCACACACACTCACACATACACACTCACACATACTCACACACACATACTCACACATACACACTCACACATACTCACACACTCACACACACTTACACACATTCACTTACACAGTTTCACACACACTCACACAGTCACACAGTCACACACACTCACACACACTCACACACACCCCTGCCCTCTTCTCCCCAGCTTCCCAGGAAAAGCGCGAGGCCTGGTCCTTGTTCTCTCTACCCAACTATCTTTAGCTCAAGAGAAATCTTGGCCTGGAGCCCGAGCGGTTTCTATGCCTGCCTGGAAGCGCTGCTGACCGATTTCTCCGCAGCCCACACGGAGGCTCTGGCCTCTCCGTCCCCAGGAGGGGGCTGGATGTGTGCCCACAAGCCAGGGAGCCAGGCAGGGCCAGAGGAGTTCTGTTATGCTCATTAACTGAAAGCTGATTAGGGGCATTGATGAAGTAGATGCGGCAGCCTGTGCCTGTCATCCCAGACCTTGAAAAGCTGAGGCAGGAGAAGGGCCAAGAGTTCCAGGCCAGCCTGGGCTACACAGGGAGACGCTGTCTCAAAACAAAACAATTCACTGTCAGCTCATGGCAAGCTGCAACAAAAAAAAAAATATAAGGCAATTCTGCTGAGCATTACTTATGCGACATTTGATAAACTACAGACAAGGGGTGGCAAGAGGGCTCAGCTGGAACAGGTGACTGCAGCAAAAACTTGACAACCTGTGTTGTCTCAAGGACCCACATGGAAGATAGCAGACTCCTACAACTTGTCCTTTGACCTCTGCATCGGTTCTGTAATACATGCAAATGCACACACACACACACACACACACACTCATGCACTCACACATGCAAACAGGCACGCATACACAGATATTTTAAAACAATGAAATGTTTGGACTGCTGAAAGGACTCAGCCCGGGAAGCACTTGCTGCCAAGTTCCGTTCAATCCCTGGAGAGAATGGACTATGGCTGGCCGTCCTGACTCCTACACTGTCCCCTCCCCCACACTAACTAACTAACTAACTAACTAACTAACTAACTAATGTATGTAAAAGAGGGGCTGGATGTGGCCCAGCAGGAGGGAGTCATGTAGGAATCCTCCACCACCCGGGCTGTCTGAAGAGTCCCTCCAGCAGTGGCTTCCCCAGGAGTTCATATCTCTCTGGCCCAGCCCACCCAGATAGCCCAGCCCATACCCAGGCCACTGGTTCCGCTACCATCTGGGGACATCGGGGCCTCTGCTTGAATAATCTTCTAGCTCAGGACAGTCAGATAACCTTTAGTTGAATTACCATCAGCCCCCAGACCTGGGCCTTGGCGGTCACAATTCTCTACACCCATTTGATGAGTGAATGCGTGATTGTATGAGTGGCCAAGAGGGGGACTCAGGGAGAGCCTGGGATGACCCTGAGTTGGCCAGTGGCTGCTGCTCCTTGCCACTCCGCCTGCAGGGATGGACAGAGGCAAGAGCTGGGTTCCCTTGCTGTGAGAGGCCAGCGGGGTCAGAGGTCAGGGTTCACACCACACCTTCTGTGCCCTCCAGCTCTCTAGACGCCAGGCCCACGCTCATGGCTGATCATGTCAGGTACTAACAACGTCGCCCAGGCCCGGAAGCTGGTGGAGCAGCTGCGCATCGAAGCCGGGATCGAACGCATCAAGGTGAGCTGCGTCAGGGGGTGAGGGGGACCCCGTGAGTGGGCGTCTGTCCTCAGCCATAGATTCTGGCTGTGTAACCAGGGGACACGCACTTGGCCCCTGAGTGAGCCACAGCCGCTTGCGTGCTGTCGGGACAGAGCCGCATCAGGCCAGCCCTGCGGGCGACTCCGCTCACCCTGGTGTCACAGTGCCTTGTCTTCCTCTGGTTATCACAGATGCGAACAGGGGTACACACAGAGCAATGGCGCAGATGCCTGTCTGGCTGCTTCCACAGTTTGGCATGGTTTTCATTTCTTGCAATGATAAAATGAAACAAAAACATTTCATTTCAAAAGATGAAATCAAAAGAAAACTGTTTGATCTGTGTAATAAACAAAGAAAAAAGGGGCTGGGGGCGTGGTCCGGGCAGAGCTGCCACCCAGAATCCTTGGGGGAGACAGGAGGTTCACGTGAACACCGAACAGTGTACTCTAAGCCACGCCCCCAGCCCCTCATTGGAAGATTCCAGGCGGGGCTCCACCCAGACCACGTCCCCAGCCCCTGTGGGTGATACTTTGTGTATTCACGATGCTTGTTAGACTACTTTCAGTTCTAAGCCCACGCAAAGACCTATTACCAGATCCATCACCCCATCGGATTCCCTAGCAGCGGTTAGTTACTACTTCCTGTCTCTGGACTCATTCATTCTAGAAATATCTTATCCTGGACTGAGTATATACTATGTGGCTTCTGTGATTCTTTCACTGAACACAAGTTCCTCAAAATCCCTCTATGGTGTAGCCTGTGTCAGAGCCTCATGCTTTATCCTGGCTGTGGGATATTCCACAGCGTGTGTACCACAGCATGTGTGTGGCCTCCTCTGGGCTCTCCCTGCCTTGTGACTGCTGTGGGTATCTGTCCCATCTGACCTTTCCTTCTCCTCCTTGTGCCACACAGGTGTCCAAGGCCTCGTCAGAGCTGATGAGCTACTGTGAACAGCATGCCCGGGCCGACCCCTTGCTGGTTGGTGTGCCAGCCTCTGAGAATCCATTCAAAGACAAAAAGCCTTGTGTAATTCTCTAGATCTCTCTCTCTCTCTCTCTCTCTCTCTCTCTCTCTCTCTCTCTCTCTCTTCCCTTTTCCTCTCCCTCTCCTTCTTCCCACCCGGAAGATATCGTCCAAGTTTTCCTGTAAGAAAGATATCTGACTCCCTCCTCCTTTGAATTCTAAAGGAACAGAAACCATTGTAAATGCCCAGATGGTCCTGGCCTAGCTGGAGTTTGTGACCCCCGGGGGCTCTGACTGCTTGGCCTAACTGAGCCATTAGCCTCATCCCCTCCACCCTCTCTGGTCAGGAATCACCAATGTGACATTAGTTGGCCTGGGGGGGGCTCAGTTGGTGAGCGTGCCTTGCAAGCTGAGGGCTCTAGCAGCGATTCACAGGCTGCACACCAAGCATGCGGTGTAGTGTCACAAGGCCGTACTCCAGCATTCGGAAGGCGGAGACAGAAGGATTCCCAGGGCTTGAGGGACCTGCCATCCTAGCTGTCATTAAACTCCAGACAGTGAGGGATCCTGCCTCAAACACAAGACAGAGGAGGACACCCAGGCTTGGCCTCTGGCTCCACACGCGGCACACACAATGAACCCTGTGCTGCCCAGTGTCCTTCTTGAGTGGCCCTGTCGTCTGCACAGTGACGCCCTTTCTCCGGCCCATTCCAGAAACAGGCATCCGGGTCTCCATAGGAAGGAAGCGCTTGCCGGTATGGCCGAGTGTGTAATTTTGTCTCCTAAACCTGAGATCCGTGTGGTCATTGGTGGCTCCCTGTTTTCTCCCAGTTACCCAGTTTCCCAGGTGGTTGTGAGGGCAGAGATGCAGACTTAATTATCTTGAGGTGATTGAGGAGTGGTGGGGTTCTCCATCCCACATCGAGACTGTGGCTCCAGATCTCCCTTTCTCCTTCCTGGATCAAACAATGTTTTAACTAGCTAGAACCCAAGTCCCTCAGTGTGAGGACAGTGGCCCTGTTCTGCACTCCCTCGTCGGGGCGGGGGGGGGGGGGGAGGGGGGGGAATTCTAGGCGGGACTCCATCCCTGGCCACGCCCCCAGCCCTCTCACTGGTGGATTTTCAGCAGGGCTCCGCCCCTAATCACGCCCCCAGACCCTTACTGGTGGATTTTAGACCCCTGAGTCAGACCTCTTCTCTTTCTATTTTGGCGAGCAGAGCCCTAGAGTCCAGGCTGGCCTGGAACTGGATGTCTTCCCGCCTCTGTCTCCAGAGTAGCTCCCTGACAGGCCTGTGCTTGCATGTCTGCCGTAGGACTGGACCGACCACGACATGCTGGCTGTCTACGACAGTGACAGTGGCAGGTATGGAGGACAGGGCGCCGGTGTGCCTGCGTGGTCCGCAGCCATACACCCAGGCATCCTAAGTGTTTGAGAGACCCCAGCTGCCTCTTTCTCCTGCCGGATCAGCTTGAGAGCAAACAGCAGAAGTGAGGCCAGTCCAGTTATTCCCCGTAGCTCTGGTGGCAATCTGCTTCCAAAGGCCTGTGCCAGGCGGATACCTGCACGGCTCTCACGTTGCCATGGGGAAAGTGAATGGGCTACAGCTCATCCCCTAGCCCGTTAGGCACAACATACCACCTAGGTAAGGTGGCAGGCTACCCCAGATTCATTTGATGGAAACAGGGAAAGAAGTCTGCAGTGTGACTAAAGGGAGACATTACAGGTGGTAAGAGGGGAGCCCCCATTTTCCCCTCCATGGGCTGGGTCCCAGAGAGCACAGACCAAGGGTCTGGCTCCTCCTGTGCGTCAGCTCCCCGTTACTGGTCAGAGAGGGCCAGGGACTTTGGTGAGCCTGTTTCTCAGAACCTGTGGTTGAATCAGAAAACCCAATGTCCTCCCAAAACTACAGACATCTTGCATTAGACCAGATTCCAGGGTGTGTGTCCCCAGCTGCACTGGCAGGGGACAGCAAGGAGAGAGGAAAGCATCTGGCTTTTGGGGCTGAAGAACACTCACCCAGCTAGAAACCTAGGTTCCACCCCAAGCTCACAGAAACCAGGCATGGGCACAGGGGATGTGGAGGCAGGAGGATCAGGACTGCAGGGTCTTCTTCAGCCACATTCTGGGCTCTGGAGGTCGCAGGCAGCTATGCTGGCCAGCCTGTGTTTGCTGCAGCTTTTTGTTTCTCACCACTAGGACAAAACCTCAGATCTGCATGTCTGCCAACACCTCCAGTGCCCATTCCCCAGGCGACTCACAGGCCAAGGACAAAGTGACCTCTTGTTCCCAGGGAAGGTGGGACATGCTTGGCTGATGTATCCAGGACAGCCCTTGGGTCTCAATAGTCCCTGTGTACCTTCCTACCCACTGCAGCCCTGCCTTGGCTTACAGACACTTAGGGAACCCAGAAACAACAGGGCCATCAGGAGCCATGCCTTCAACCCCAGCACTTGGGAGGCAGAGGCAGGGGGATCTCTGTGCGTTAGAGACCAGCCTAGTCTGCAGAGTGAGTTCCAGGACAGCCAGGGTTTATATAGACACTGTCTAAAAACAAACAAAACACAAAAACCAACGCTGTCACACCTGCTGCAGCTTGAGCCACCAGGAGGGACTTCCAACCTCAGAAGGATGGTGGACATGGGGGTGCACCCTACACAGAAGCCATACACACCGGCCAATGTCACAGGGCACTTTCCGTTTCCCCTCCCACTCCAGGGTTGGCTCCGCCCCTTCGCACTCCAGGGCTGGCCCCGCCCCCTTCACACTCCAAGGCTGGCTCCTCCCCGTTCCAATTCCAGGGCTGGTTCCTCCCCTTCCCTCTGCTTTGTGACACTGGTTGGTTTTTATTTCTGATTTAAAAGAAAAATTCCGTGTGCCACGCCCAGTATTACTATTGTGTGGAATGAGGTCACAGGAGGGCAAATCCTCCATAATAAAAACCTGCCTTTTCCTTTTGCCTCGACTCCTAAGTTTTTTTCTCTCGCTGGCCAGGATGGCTCAGATAATGTGAGGGACAGTGACCAGCCTTCCACACCCCCTTCCTTCAGAGGCTCCATCGGGCACTGGGGTGAGGGAGGACTAAGGCTCAGGCCGGTGGACTGTAGGTCTGCTCATTGAACTGTTTTGTTTTGAGACAAGCATCTCATGTAGTCCAGGCTGGACTATGTAAACTCGTTGTACAGCTCAGGCTAGCCTGACTGCCTCTAACTCCTGAGGACTGGGTGACAGGTGTGGCCAGCATGGCTGGGTCCCCATAGTGCTGAGGTGGGAGCTGGGCTTTGTTCATACTGGGTGAAGCACCCACTGTGCTCCACCCTGACCTTTTTGTTGTTTTGAGACAGGCACACTGTATACTTGCCTAGAGTCACTCAGTAAGGGGCTCAGAACATGGCTCAGTGAAAGAAAACTCACATCACATGTGCAAAGGCCCTGGGTTCAGTCCCAGCATAAAAGATAGCTCTTTTATTCCTAAACAGTTGTGCCATCAGAGGCTCCACACAGGCATCCCATGGCTGCAGCCCAGGCCTACAAGGAAGTTTCCGGAAGTAGCTACAGCTAGTCCCTCACAGTAGCCAGAGGCCCCGTCCTCCTCCTCCTTTGCAGCCGGCAGTGCAGTGTCTCCCACTCCGTCTGCCTCTTTCTGAGGACCAGATTGATGACAGCAAGTCCTATATAATCCAGGATGGTCCCGTGCCAGGACCCCAGCTTGACCCTCTCTGCAAAGCTTCTCTGCTCTGGGAGGCAACATGTCACAGATCTGAGGGTGCAGATAAGGTGGTCTTTGGGGCTCGTAGCAGCCACCCACAGCCTGGCTTCCGTGGAGCCCGAGTTTGAGGCAGACATTTGTCTGACCTGAGGTCCAGGGTGAACTCAGGACAGTGAGGGGGAGGGAGAGCCTGCCAGAAAGGTGTGCTGCTGACTCAGCCGCCACATACTGCGGCTTGCGCTCGCCTCTGAGGGAGCAGGGCCTTACAAGCTCACCTCCGGCAGTCCAGGATTCCAGAAGAGGACCCGGGAGGATAGATTCCCAGGCTCCACTTTGCAGGAGTCCTGTCTGCTCTGTAAGTGGGAGGCTGTCCTGTACAAGCGGTCACACTGTGAGACATCAATGACAACCTCTCCCTCAAGCAGAGCCAGCCATCCTGGGCCACTCAAGTTGACTAGAACTGCAGGAAGTTTTAAAGGGGGTGGTGGGCAGGGCCTCTCGCCAGGAAGGCTCAGGAGAAAAAAAAAAAAGAACAGGGCAGGTTTCCAGAAGTGTCTGGAGTGTATGAGACAGTGGCAGCCGCATCCCTGACCCAAGCTAATTCGTGTGAATCACAGGCCACACCCATTGGCTCTGCAGTCCCACACGCCCTCCAGAACAGCTTCTCACAAACCCTAAAGGTCCTGAAGGGCTCTGGGTAAGCTTTCATGTGACAGAGGCAGATCACAGCCACAAGACAGAGACACAGGAACAGCCCTTGGGGGCCTGAGGCAGGAGGATCTGGAGTGCAAGACTAGCCTGAGCTACAGAATGGGACCCTGGTGCTGGCGAGGTGGCTGGGCAGTTAAGAACACTGGCTGCAGAGGTTCCCACCTTCAGTTCCCAGCAACCACATGGCGGCTCACAACCTCCTGTGGCTTCAACTTCAGGGTAGTCTGACGCCCCCTCTGGCCACTGAGAGTACTGCACGCAAACGTAGTACAAATAACTAAAAGCAAGACAAATGTTGATTTTAAAGGAATGTTCTGAGTGGCTCTGGTTCTAGAAACAGAAGCTGGAAGCATCTCAGGCATTCGGCCACAGGTGAACAGGGAAAGGAAACAGCATGTACATACCAAAGGATGCGATACCAAAGGACACGACTCAGCCACGGGAAGGAACACTTCGCTAGCACGGGGTGACTTGCGAATTCTACGCTGAGTGAAGCAAGCTTTGCTCCGAGAACAACGAGAGTCCATGGACAACAGGTGACCCTCGCGCGAGGGCTGTGATCATCAGGACGACAGCCCCAAACACACCCACATCTAATAGAAGAGCCTGGGGCTTGGTCCACTTACACAGGAGCAAAGAACCGTCGCTTTTGCTGGGGAAATGTAAGCAAATGTCTACTGGACAGGTATGGGGGCTCAAGCCTGTCGTCAGCGCTCGGGGGTGGAGGCCAGAAGATCGCTGTGAGTTAAGGCCTCTAAAAACAGAAACAAGCCGGGCAGTGGTGGTGCACGCCTTTAGTCCCAGCACTTGGGAGGCAGAGGCAGGCAGATTTCTGAGTTTGAGGCCAGCCTGGTCTACAGAGTGAGTTCCAGGACAGCCCAGGCTACACAGAGAAACCCTGTCTCGAAAAACCAAAACCAATCAAACAAACAAACAAAAAACCCGACAACAACAACAAAAAACAAAACAGAAGCAAAACGAGGCAGAGGCAGCTAGAGCTGGCTCAGAGGTTCCGAGTGTCGCTGGCTCTTGCAGAGGACTCAATCAGGTTCCCCGAGCCCACTGCAACTTCAGCCTCAGGGGATGTGATGTGCCCTTCTGGTCTCCACAGGCACCCACAGGCACACACACACACACACACACACACACACACACGTAATCGAATTATAAACAATTAAACAAGCAAACAGGACCAAAGAGCCGACGGGGTGCAGACACTTGCTGCCAAGCCAAAGGATCTGAGTTCGATCCCTGGGACTCCCATGGTAGAAGGCTGACTCCTGTACACTGTCCTCTGACCTCCACTCTTGATATCATGGCATGTGACCTGGTTCCCACAAGTAAATCAGTGTAATAATGCTTTAAATTAAAACAAATAGGCAAGCACTAGGAAGATGTTTGGGTAAAGGAACTGGGCGCACTAACGAGGCCCAAGCTCCCATGTGAGCAGGCAGCTGGTGGCATGGACAACTGTAACCCAGCATTGTGCAGTAGGGACAGGTGGCTCTCCAGGGCTCGCTGGCTGCCATCCTAGCTCTGGGCTCCAGGAGAGACTCTGTCTCAAAGGAGTAAGATGGAGGGTGACATAGTATGACAGGCCATGTTGGTTCTTTTCTGACTACAGACAGACAGTGTGTGCATGCTGTACTCACAGCTGGAGGGATGGCTCAACAGTTAGAGCACCAGAACACCCCTGCTCTTCCAGAGGATTTGGGTTCCTGGCCCAGCACCCACCTGGTGGCTCAATTTCAAGGGAACCCAATGCCTTCTTCTGGACCTCCTTGGACACTCCACACACAAGGTGCATGGGCACAAGTGCAGGCAAACACCCACACAGGTTAAAAAGAAATGGAGAGAGATTAAAAAAAAGAGAGAGAGACAGAAGCAGAGCACTGTTTATTACCCCAGATAGAGCATAGACAGACAGAGACAGGACAGAGATAGACAGAGACAGGACAGAGAAAGACAGAGACAGACCAGAGACAGACCAGAGACAGACCAGAGACAGGACAGAGAAAGACAGACAGACAGAGACAGACAGACAGACAGACAGAGACAGATAGGCTGCAGTCAGCACAGCTTCATAAGCCAGTGAGGCTCTCCCACTATTATTATTTGTTATTATTACTATTATTTATTATTATTATTAATATTTTTTTCTGAAGGTATTGTATTTGTTTTTCTCTGTCTAGCCCTGGAGTCCTGGGACTTACAGTGTAGCTCTGCCTGTGGTGTCCCTCCTGCCTCTGAGGTGTAGGAATGCCAAGCGTGCGTCACCGTTCCTGGCATGGTCCAGGGACTTTCCTGAGACTCCTTACAGGAGCAGAGGCAACTTACGCAGCTGCCCCCCTGGGGACCCCCACCTCTAGCGGCATGGTGGCCATCTCTTGTACAATTGTGCCACCCGAGATCCCACCCTCAAGGCGACAGTGTACCCCTGTGCACTTGGCACCCAAACATCGTGGGCGGCTGCCCACCCCACAGCTGACGGGCCTCACAGGACATCAACGGTTAAGTGCCTGTACACAAGCATAAAGGCCTGAGTTCGAATTCTTAACACCCAAGTTGAAAACCATACATGATGACACACGTTACCTCAGTAGTTGGGGGTGGGTAGGAGTGAATCCTGGGGCTCACTGGCTAGCCAGTCTAGCCCAGTTGGCAAGCTCTGGATTCTGTGAAAGGCCCTGTGTCAATAAACAATGGGGAGAGATTGCAGAAGACACTCTGGCCCGTACACACAAAGGAACCCGGCAAGGCTGAGCTACGGGCCATGCTGGATGGCAGCTCTACCTCTGCAGAGCCAACAAGGTCCCTACCACTCGTGTGGATCCAGACAGAAGGGTATGACAGCCCCCATGACAGGATTGAAGTAAGGCACCCCAGAATAATCATAAGCTGCCCCCCCCAAGTCTAACAAGATCTATTAGTTGTCAGGTTGCCTCTTGGAAGGTTGGGAACGGACAGAGGTGATACTCCTGGGCTAGCTGTCCCTGAATCTCTTCTGAGCCATGTACGTTTCCTCTTTGCAAGGGGACAGTAAGGAAATCACGCATTTCAGGCTCATGGGGCTTGCAAGACATTTACAAAGCTCGGGTTCAGGGCTTCCCTTCTGTGAGCGAGAGGAGAGGAGAGCACCCACACCCAGCAACGCGGCTCTGGTGAATCCTCACCCATGTCCTGGCAGGCTGTCAGGTGACCAGATCCCAAATCACCCACACCCCTCTAAGAGGCCCCAATGAGCTCATTTGGTTCACACACAAATAAATAAATGAAAAGTGAATACTTAAAGAAAAGCTTTTTGAAGCAATGTCTCCCTCTGTTTTGCTGGCCAACGGCAACCTCACAGACGGCTTGACCTCACAGAGGCCTGCCTGCCTATGTTCCCCAGGAGCTGGGTTTGAAGTCTCGTGCCACTAATGAACATTTTTTTTTTACAAATAAATAAATGCAGTAAAAGTACTTTTAAGGAAACAGGCTTCCTAGAAACAGTCAGTACATGTCCAGATGACTCTGGCAAAGACCTGGTCTGTTTTTGTCATCAACTTGGCACAATGCACAGTCAACTGGGACTGTCTGGATCAGGCTGGTCAGTGAGCGTGTCAGTGATGGATCCTCTTGACTAGTTACATTAACTGATGTGGGAGACCCCAGCCTACCGTGGGCGGCACCATTCTCTATGCGGCTTGGACCCGAACTGTATGAAAAAGGAGAAACTGAGTGGACGGCTGACTATCATTCTCCATTCTCTAACTTGATGGTTTCTTCAACTTCCTGTTGCCTTGACAACTTCAGTGACAGACCAGAACCCACGACCATATAAACTCTCCCTCTTTGTTGCTTTTTCTCAGGGTCATTTATCACTGCAGGAAACGGAATTACCACACTACCTAAGGATCCAGGATGATGATGAAGATCCAAAGAGGTGAGGAAAAACGCCCTTCCCGTGAAGGGAAGGGTCATGTAGGAAGGAACACAGTGTGTGTGCGCGTGCGCGTGTCTGTGTGTGTGTGCGCGCGCACGCATGTGCATCCCAGAACAAGCTCAGCTCTCTCCAGGACACGTGGGACCCTAACCTTGGAACCAGTAGTTCGCTGTGGAAAGAGTGATGGAGTGCTACCCTGGCTGATGGCCTAAGAATGCACCCACTCAGTTTCACCGGAATTTATCATTCTGGGAAGTACTCCAGGCTCAGGGTGAGAAAGAAACTTGCTCTTGTTCATGTGAGACTCGACCAGGCCAGCCTGCGGACGTGCGGGCGAGCCAAACAACAGGTGCCCGGGATCGGAATCCGTCGTCCGCTCCTCACCGGCTGCGGCCGCCACGCCCTTTCTTCACACCCAAGTGTTTTTCTGTACTTCAAGGGATGAAGCCTAAGGCTTTGTGTATGCAAAGTGGGGGCCCTACCATGCTCCCAGCTCCTCATTGGGGGCTTCTAGGTGGGGGCCCACCCCTGACCACGCCCCAGCCCCTCAATGGGGGATTCTAGGCGGGCTACACCTCCGGGCAGGTGCCCTCTAAGGCCAGAGGTGGCAGGTTTCCAGGAGCTGGTCTGGATGCTTGAAATCAGAACCGCGTCCTGGTAGTGACAAGCCAGGCTCGCTGCTCAGTGTCTTTTGGCTCCTCCCCCAATCCTTTTGTTGCTGTTGCTGTTGCTGTTGTTGTTGTTTGTAACTTGTGCGTTTATCAGCTTGTGAGCTTTGCAGCGCTTCTCTGCGGTGGCCTGGGCCCCGGCCAAGCTTGACCTGTTCTTATCCCTTCGCGCTTCTGAGCCGTCACGCACACACCTCTTCACGTTCAGATTTCATAGACAAGATCAAACACGCGGTCAGTGTTTCCTGGCTCTGGCGGGACCCCGCTGTCTTCCACCTGCCCCCCCCCCCCCCCCCCCCCAAGCCCCCAAACCCGCCCGGGCCCGCAAGGCTTCAGAGCTAGTCTGAGGGAGCCCGAGTGAGGTAACACTCTGACTTCCCCATCTGACCCGTGGCTTCCTCTGCACTTCCGGCCGTTTTCTCTGAAGATGCTCCTGTCTCCTGCCCCGCCAGGGTGTGCAAGATGCCCACTTCCTTTCCCCGAAGCCAGGGCCCCAGGGCCGAAGATCCAGCTCTCTTCTCTGAAGGAGCTTGCCTGGGCCTCAGCACCTCAACCTCCTGATCCTGTCTGATCCTGTTTCTGGGAGGACGCCAGGCTCGGAGCAGCTGAGGGGCAAGTTTAGGGGCCGGGGGACACCTACGACCTGGCCTAGAGACTGTCTCAGAAGGCTGGGCAGATTAGACTTTGCTGACTGAACCTGGGGTTCGGGGGTCCTCCTGTGCTGCTACACCTTGCTTTTTAGGTAGGAACCGTGGGTCTCTCAAGCAACGCCTTCACACCTCAGCCATATCACCGTCTGTGCCCAAATCATCCTCATCATCATCACCATCCTCCTCCTCCTCATCATCATCATCACCACCATCACCACCATCATCATCAACATCATCATCACCACCATCCTCATCATTTTGGTTTTTCGAGACAGGGTTTCTCTGTGTAGCCCTGGCTGTCCTGGAACTCACTCTGTAGACCAGGCTGGCCTCGAACTCAGAAATCTGCCTGCCTCTGCCTCCCAAGTACTGGGATTAAAGGTGTGCGCCACCTCTGCCTGGCTAAGAATTATTTATTTTAAGTATGAATACACTTTTGCAGTTTTCAGACACACCAGAAGAGGGCATCAGATCCCATTACAGATGGTTGTGAGCCACCATGTGGTTGCTGGGAATTGAACTCAGGACCTCAGGAAAAGCAGTCAGTGCTCTTAACCACTGAGCCATCTCTCCAGCCCCCAAATTCTGGCATTTTCATGAGATCATGTGGCACACCTTTCATCCAAGCACTCTGGAGGCAGAGGCAGGAGGGTGGCCACAAGTCACAGGCCAGTGGAATATACACAATATTTTCCATAACAGCCGGGGTTACATAGCAAGACTCTGTCTTAAAACAGGACGACATTCTGTTGCTCTGAGCGTGGACACTGAGGAGGGTCTGAAAGCACTCGTGGCACAGCGAGCCAGCCACAAGCCTCTGGAAGTCCATCTGCTGGGCAGCAGAATGACCAAGGCAGCCCAGCCTAAGGTATAGCTCACCACCAAGGGCAAGCCAGGAGCATGTGCTGGCCTGCGTGTCACCACTCATGAGACCCACGAGCCCGGCCTATGGCCTCAGTCTCCTGTGCTGTAATCTGGGTTCTCCCCCATCAAACTCCCAAAACAGAAGTCTTGGGCATCACCGGATTAAGGCCAGAGACACCAGAAGTCCCTTGGCTGGGCTTGGGTACTCAGGCACTGACACTATATAGAGTACTAAGTACTAGTACTTTAGGTGTCTGAACTTGCCTTTTTTCTGAGACCCTGGTTCAGTCCTCTGGGTGAATCATGTTCTAAGTTCTCCTCAACACATTCCTTGACAAATCCTGTATGTCATTGTGATTCCCAAATCATATCCTGAAAGGAGGCCCAGAGAGGTAAGGTAAAGAAACTGTCCCTAGGTGGCCCAGCACTCAGATGTAGTACGGACAGTTCCCTCGACCCCAAGCTTCTTTTTTGTTTGTTTGTTTGTTTGTTTTGTTTTGTTTTGTTTTGTTTTGTTTTTTAGGTTTTTCGAGACAGGGTTTCTCTGTGTAGTCCTGGCTGTCCTGGAACTCACTCTGTAGATCAGGCTAGCCTTGAACTCTCAGAAATCCACCTGCCTCTGCCTCCCAAGTGCTGGGATTAAAGCTGTGTGCCACCACCGCCCGGCACCCCCCCAAGCATCTTCTATGCCTCAGTTTACGCTCACACTACAGCCCACCAGTGGAAAAAGTCTATCCCTCCCCAGCCAAAGGAGGTGTTGGGCATTCTTGACAACCCCAAAATGAGGTGAAAGGTTACAGCCAGGGGAGCCCTGCCCTGTCCTGAAGGCAGATTTTAGGTGTGGGGTGTCACAGATTCCTGGAGACTGGAAGGCCTTGCTCACTGAGATCCTGGACATGCCATTCCCCCATCAGAGACCAGGGAGATGTCCCTACGCTGAGGCTGGTGGCAGGTCAGAGGAGCAGTGCCCCCTCTGTGTGATGGGTGAGACAAGCTGGTTGATAGGTCAACCAGCTAGGAAGAAGAGGAGGAAGAGGAAGAGGAGGAGGGGGAGGAAGAGGAGGAGGAGGGGAGGAGGAGCCTGCTAGCCAGGCTAGGTGAAGGGATCCCCAAAGCAGATAAATATAACCACGGAAAGTGTCTCCAAATAGACAGCAGCCAGTTTGGCCCTGGAGAAGGCCAGGCAGACTGGAGAGAGCAGAGGGTCTGAGAGAGAAGCCCTGGACTCTTCCACCAAGATCTCCCTCACTCTGGCCTTCCTCCTGTCCTGCACAGCCCTTATCCTCAGGGCCACCTGTCATCGAGGCTGCACAGAGTGTAGGGACCTCAGAAAATGAAGCAAACCTCCTCTCTGTCCCCAGGTCCTGGCTGGCCTCAAGACTACTGACCTGGGAACTGGGAGGGCCCAAGCCACCCGGGCTAAAAATAGTTCTCCTCTCCTCCCAGGCTATATTTAGAGTGTTGTCTGCCTTGGAGTCAGAAGGAGCCAGTGGGCACGCCTCAACCAACTCAGCAGGCCGGCCTGGTCTGCTGGCTCCCTTGTGGGCACGGCCTCGGGCCACAGCACAGGCCCGGGATGTCAAGTGGTGAGCACTTGGCTACAGGTTTGACGCCTGTTGTGCTGTGTGTAGCTGTGTCACCCAAAGACCCTCTCTGAGCCAACTTGTGCCCTAGGGACTGAGGGTGACCAGAGAGAAGGGGCTGCCCCGCACGGAGCTTTGCCGTGGTCTTTTGGAAACAGATTGAACTCTAACTCACTGTGCAGCTGAGGATAACCTTGAACTCCTGACCCTGCTGCCTCTCCCAAGTGCTGAAGGCAGGTCTGTGTCACTCAGCCTGGGGAATGTAGTTTTAGGAAGGGAGCCAGGGCCCTGTGCACTGAGCTACAATCGCAGGCCTTGGGAGCGGGGTGTTTGTTTGCTTTTTGTATTTTGGAGACAAGGGTTTGTATGTAGCCTGTGTGGCTTCAAGCTCACAGCAATCCTGCCTCAGCCTCCTGAGCAGTTGGAGTGAGAGACAGGTATCACTATGCCATCAGGTTTATGCTGTGCTGGGGACAGAACTCAGGGCTCCTTCATCCCAGCAAGGCCCACAGCGCCTGGCCCCAGTCCTACCGGCTAGGGATGAAGATACTTCCAGCCCTAAATAAGCCTGGGTCAGGCGCTGAGACCCCAGCCTGAGACCCTGTGGCCACAGACGTGAGCTGGTAAGGCAGGCAGGACCCAGCTTCAGTTTCTCCATGCGTGAAATGGGCGTCACATACATAGTTCAAGGCCGTGCACTGCCTCACCCTAAGCACTCGTTACAAATGCACACTCAAAAACACAAAAGGAAACCCAGGGACACATTTTATGTTTTTGTCCGCGTGCTCGGCCTGCACAGAATCAAACGTAAGGCTGATGTCATCCGAGCCTGACTCCAGTGTGGCCCACGCAGGACGGCGCCACCGTCACGGGTGATCTCGGCCAGGGAATCCCGGCGCGGGTGGAAACCCGTGACGCCGGCGCAGGTCTTCCGGCTCCAGGAGCGGTGGGCGTGGCCGCCGGCCTGGGCGTGGCCTCGCTCTACACTTTGCATAGCCAGTGTGCTGCTGCTGGACTGCCTGCCTGCGTGCCCGGAGTGCGTGCAAGCACTTGTGACTTCGTGGCATCCAGGAATGATCCAGCTAGATGTGCACGTGTGACATTAGGGTCTGTGCACCCGCAGGCTGTGTGAGGACTGAAGGACCTGAGACTCGAGCAACAACGGTTCAGTGGGTACTCATCCTTAGGTGCCATCGCTACATATACTGTACCTGGTGCGTCCCTGTCATCCCAGCACAGGGATAACGGAGGCGAGAGGGTTAGGAGTTCAAGGTCATCCTAGACTATCCTAGGCTATACAGTGAGTTTGAGGCCAGCCTGGGCTACAAGAGATCCTTCCAGACCCTAGTCTCGTTTTTCAAGATCTGATGGGGCGAGAATAGAGAGAGGGTTCCCTAAAGTATCCGCTTTCCTGACTGGACACACACACACCACCACCACCACCGCCGCCACACACCCTGCAGGTGCCTCAGGCCTGTGGGCATGGGGCGCCGTGGTGACTGGTGGGCTGTGGGCGGACTGTGGTGGACTGTAGGCGGGGCCGCAGTGATGACGGGCGGGCTGGGCTGTTCTCTGTCTCCCCACCAGTCTGGGATCTAATAACCGTCAGGGTGAGACAGGCTGGCTGGAAAGATGAACACATCCTAGTGTGTCTGCAGCCTGTCTGGGTCTCTCCGGCGTTTCAGGATCAGTTCCCAGGGCTGTGGGGGAGAAGACAGCCTGGGTGGGGTCTGGGATGACCTTGGTGCGGTCACTTGGGTATCTATGTGGGTCCTGGACGGTGGGGGATGGCTGAGTGACCTGCTCTGCTGTTCACTGTGTGCGCGTCCCTGGCAGACAGATGGATGGAGCAGGCTGTTGATTGGTGGAAGACAGCCAGGACAGCCTCCTGCCGTTAATCCTCTGCCGCCCATAAGCGTGCTGTGGTACTGTCCATTTCTCCCATAGGAAACAAAATTTAAAACAATTTTAAGGTAAATGGAGAAGGAAAGAAAAGGTCTTCTTTTTTCTGTAAAGATGGACTGCCAGAGCCTACCATCCTTACATCCCCTCAGCCCCTCCCCCCACCTCTGCCTGCAAGTCTTCACTGCCTGGGTCCCAGCAGGGTTCCCACAAGTTGGAACAGAAAGGTCCTCCTCCCTTCTCTAGGCCTTCTCTAGTCTCTCCACTGTGAGAGGAGAGGAGGCTTCTGAGGGCGCCCGGATGTCAGTTTCCTGAGACACTGCCCCCTCCCCAGCCCTGAACACCAGACTCATGTTCATTGTTTGTCTTCTGAAATGTTCTGCAAGCAAAGGAAATCTCAAATCATGAAAATGCTTGCAGGGAGTGTGAAGCTTACCACACCCTAAATGTCCTTCCAAACCCAAGGCCTGGGTGCCTAGTGGCCTTGGGAGAGGAGACTGGGGGCACCCAGGAAGATAAGCAGGATTGAGCAGGGAAGCTCTCGGTGCACGCACCTGGCTCTAGTTTCTGCCAGGGAGAGAGTTAGTGGAAGTGCTTGCGTGCTCAGACTGTTCGCTCCAAGGGCTTTCCCCTTGTTTGTGATGTACGACTGTCTGGTCCATAATTACTGCACATTTACAAACTGAAATGTCTGTGTATTCTTGCATCGGTTCATTAAGCAAATATTTACTGAGTGTTAATAAGCCATCCAGAGCTGAGGATTGCAAGTTTCTCCCCAGCACACAAACGTCTTTGCCTGGGTAGTGTGCAGTACCCCCGGGACCCACAGCTGTGCTACTGTACAGCTGTTGAAGGCATGCATGGGGGAGCGTCAGACTATGGTGCAGGGCACAGCAACCCCGCCCAAGCAGACCCCACAAGTGTACACTCGGCTGCAGCCTCGGTATCTCCTGTGCAGACCTGCTCAGGCCGAGGCTGGTACCTCTTGGATGCCCGCCTACCAGCCCCGCCCATCCCCGAGAGTGCCCCAGGCCAGGTGGGGCTGGGCAGGCCCCGGAAACCTCTCCCAGCTGCTGTGCCCAGTTTCAGGGAAGCCAAGGACTGGCACACTGCCCACGGAGACTGCCTGCCCTTGCACCTGCCTTTAGCACTTCCTGGAAGAACCCTAGAGGCCCAACCCCCACCCACAGCCCAGCGTGCCTAAAGCCTCCTCCCAGGCCTCCCTAGCCACTTCTCTAACAGGAAGGTGTATCCCTCAAAGTTAGAACCAGTCTCATGCAAAGCAGAGCCCCTAACAACAGACCCCAGAAATGTAAAGACTATACTGGTTGTTTCTATTTTCCCCCTAAGCTCAAGGGCAGCTGGCCCTGTGCAAAGCACATGCATGCTTCCCGAGTTATACAGCAATCAGAGTGGACAGTTACGTTGAGAGACCGCTCCAGTTCTGTCCTGGCTATTGCATATGGTGCTCACACTGAGGCTTTTATAGATGAGCATTAGTCCAGACAGGCCGATGTGCAAGGCTGTTTAGTTCTTCTGTGTCCAGCAACCAACAGAGCTCCAAAATGTGTGTGTCTGCTCTCTACTGGTGTTTGTTATATATATGGGTGGCTGCACCAGTGGGTGATGTGTGTAGCCTGTCAGTGTGCACACACTGGGAGCTGGGCATAGCATATGGGTGGCTGCACATAGACTTTGTATGCAGTGAGGAAGCAATGCACGGTGGGCTCTGCATGTTTTCTGGAGTATCAACAGGCAAGTGTGTACACACTGAGAAAGAACTGCACATAGTAGACTCGGTCTGTGCTCAACAGCTGCACACAGTAGGTCCTGCAATGCTCAGCGGGCTCAGGATTTGCACAGAGTGACTTGTTGCACTCTGCATGTGTGAACACTAGGATTGCACAAGAAGGTTTTTTACCTTTGATGTCTTAGGAACGCACACAGTAGGTTGTGCACGAGTTCAGGGGCTGCACATGGGTCCTCCATAAGCTGAGAGGCTGCACATAGTAGGTACTGTCCGTAGCCCGCGCTCAGGAGCTGCACACAGTAGGCTCCCCGGACGGCCCCAAGGCAGACTATGCTGTTGGGGCTGGAGCGCTCGGTTAGAAGCTGTTCCTGAGTTGGCTTTCTGCCCAGCGGTGAGCGCCAAGCAGCCCAGGGAAGGCGCCGCTCACAAAGGGAGGGTCTGTGCGAACGCCCCGCCTCCCGCCGCCGGGGCGGACCCCCCACCCCCGCGGGCCGCAGACACCCGGCCTGGCGGGCACCAGAGAGAGGCTGGCACCAGCGCGCTCCAGAGGGGGTCGGCGGCGTGCGTTCAGGGCGTACCCAAGACGGGCTCTAGAGTGGGTCGCTGTGACCCCAGATTGGGGAACCAGAGGGGCCCAAGCGCCTGCAGAGTCGCCCACTAGCACTGTCTGTGACTCCAGCAACCGCCTCTGTCTCCAATTATCCAATTTAAGGACCAGGGAACCTGGGACGCCTGCCTGCTGGGGAGGATGGGAGGGGCGCCTGGGGTCTGGGTCAGCGCCCCACTCCACCCCCAGAGTGTCTGGCGAAAGGGTGGGGTGGCTAGAAGCCATAATGAGGGTTCTGGAAGCAACTGGCTTTTTGCTGAGCGCTCTGCAAGCTATGGAGTTCACCTTACCAGGTGGGAGGGCCCTTGCACTTTCCCTTTTATGGGTGGGGAAACTGAGTCACAGCTGGCTGGGCTCCCCGGGCTCTAGTAACCCGTCAGCATGAGACAGGAGTTAACTTCAATCCTTGGCCTTCGTCTTTCCTGAAGGGGGCTGAACTCTGCCCTTCCAGAAAAGAAGCACTTACGGCATGCTTGCTGTGTACACGGAGGCGTAAACGTCACTCCGACGTCCTCGTGTGCCCTCCTAATCTCAAGTTTGTCCCTCCCCATGTGAGTGTGTGCGTGCGTGCATGCGTAGTCCAGCCTGGAGCGCGCACTCCACGGGAGCGCACGAGGGTCTTCGGTTTCTTCTGGGGAAGATTCTCACTCCACCCACTCCCAGGGTCCTGGGAACTGCAGAGTCCGGAGAGGGGGTGGGGTGGGAATCGCGCAGGGAAAGAATAGGACCAGCAGAGAGAGAAACCCCCCTGTGGATTCTGCAATGTGGATCTGGTTGGGGGGTTGAGTCCAAGTCTCAGTCCCTGGTGGAGGGGTGGCTTTCAGGCTGTGCGCCATGGGCTATGGGGGAGGCCCTGTTGAGTTTTTGGAGGTGATGTTGGGTTGCTAGACTCTCTGGGGAGTCTGTGTGATATGATTTTGGGCTTGGGAGGAGGGTTCTCCCAGAATGGGGGAACCCCAATTCGCTCAAATCTATCTGAGCTCGTCCGCTTCCTCCCTCGGGCCAAGCAAGCCCCTAGGGACGGGATGAGCAAGGAGACCCTTCCAGGCTTGGGAGAGAAGTGATCCCCTTTGTGGACTGGGCGGGGCCGGTATGATGTTCCCAGAGCTGAGAGGCAGGGAGAAAAGTCAGAACTGTCTGGGGCTTGGTGACACACAGGTCTGGGACCCGGGATCTGCCGGGAGTTCCAGGCCTGTCTGAAGTCATTAAAAATTCAAAGACGGGGTGTGTGTGTGGGGGGGCGGGGGCTGGTGAGATGGCTCAGTGGTTAAGAGCACTGACTGCACTTCCAGAGGTCCTGAGTTCAAATCCCAGCAACCACACGGTGGCTCACAACCATCAGTAATGAGATCTGATGCCCTCTTCTGGTGTGTCTGAAGACAGCTACAGTGTATTCTTTTTTTTTTTTTTTATGGTTTTTCGAGACAGGGTTTCTCTGTGTAGCCCTGGCTGTCCTGGAACTCACTCTGTAGACCAGGCTGGCCTCGAACTCAGAAATCCGCCTGTCTCTGCCTCCCAAGTGCTGGGATTAAAGGAGAGGACTCAGCGGGTAAAGGGGCTTGCAGCCAAGCCTGTCCTGAGTTCAAACCCAAGGCCCATATGCTAGAGACAACCAACTCTTCCAAGTTGTTCACATGCAATAAATAAAATGAATTTCTTAAGGAAAAATAAAAAGCTAACGGTCCAGCACAAGTGTTCCAAGCCAGCACTGGAATCTCTGTAACTGTGAGGCCAGCCTGGTCTCCACAGAGAGTCCAGCCAGAGCTACACATACAAAACAGACAGGGTCTCACATACAAAATAAGAGACTGGAGATTGCTCCACATGGTAGCTCACAAGCAGGACACCAGGAACACGCACGGTGCACGTGCAGTCCAGATTCTAGAGGGTTTTACTGCCAGTGCCACTCGCACCCGGAAGCCCATGGCCAAGGCCCGCCCCCTTTCTAGCTTCACCCCTCCCCTGCTCAGCTCCCGGACAGGAAGACTGCGTAGCCATCCCTGTCGCTTCTTGTGCCCTCTGTGTTAGCTGTATAGTCCCAGAAGAGCAGGAAAGGCCTGGCACAGCGTCAGAGCTACATAAATGCAGGTGACACAAAGAATCAAGTCACATCAAAGGAGAGTTTGATGCATAGGTGACTTTCTGTGTCCCAGCCCCAGGACAGACTGTTTTGTCCCTCAGGGATTCGCGTTAGCCTGCGGCATGTTATGTCCTAGCCAAGTCTTGTGACACCACTGAGTTTAGGGAGCCCTGTCCTGTAGAGGTGACCAGTCACCAGTCACGGGACCTTAGGCAGGTGGTTCCACCTCCTTGGATGGTTTCTCTATGAAGTAGGAATCATGGTGTCCACCTCCTGGGGATGTCCTAAACAGTCAGTGAATTAAAGTAGGATAATTGAAATGGACTGGGGGCGTGGCCATGGTGAAGACTGCCCCCCTCAGAAGATCACTTTTAGGCCGTGAATTCTTCTCTCTCGAACCCGTAGCACCACCTCATACCCTCACCCCGTAAACCACCTGAGATAAAATATTCCCAGCTACCTCATATGATTTTCCCCAACATGTCTACATACTTGATCTGCACTGCGCTTGCCCCAGTCTAGTCCCTTGGTATAGCTAAACAGGCTCACAGGGCCTTCACCATCTGAACCTGGAAAGCGAGGTTCGGGGAGCAGCTAGGACATCGAATGCTCCTGAGGCAGTGTCCAGCCGCCGCCATGGATCTGTAAGAAGGTTGTATTCCCGGGGATACCGGCCCGTGTGAACATACACCTGTTTGTACAAGCCCGTGCTCATAAGGGCTGTGTGTCACAGAGAGCCAGCTCAGAGAGGTTGAGCAACTCGGCCAAGAGGAACAGGAGTAAAACCCGGAAGTAGCTCGGTGCAGGGGCTGGTTACAACTAAGTGCTGGGGGACTGCGCGTGCATGCGAGCGCGTGCGTGCGTGCGCGCCACGCCCATCTGCCTGAAGTCGGCATTGCCAAGTTTTTCCTGCGTAACTAAGTCCAATAACACACCCACGTTTCCTGGCACAGGATTGATGTCCCTAAGGGGAGCAGCAGCCCAGGACAGGATCGAAGCTCGCTGACCTGGGACAGCTTCTCCCTGCTGACTGGATGGAGTCTCCCCTCAGCCGGCTAGAGTTTCCCCCTCCCCCACCCATAATTCCAGACCGCAAGCCGAGCTCTGAGCTCCAGTATCGTTTTCTGAGGGAAAATGAGGCTGGAGCAGTTTTGAGTGTGGAAGGCTGAGTCAGCGAACCAGGTATTGAAAGCGATTTCTGCCAGGAAGGCTTCAGAACTTTGGAATGGAGGACCTTTATCAGAGGGACAAACTGGGACAAGGCAAAAAGTGTTAGATCTCTTGTTTGTTCAAGGAGGCCGCCGGGTCAGAAAAGGGGCCGCAGGTTACAAGCCCTAAGGGAAGAGCTACAGCCATAGGCCTGCCTGGGGCCACTGCCCGCAGCAGAGGCTCAGTCTCCCCTCAGTGGGCCACACCTTGGCCGCCGGTAGCCCGATCGCCCTCCTGTCCCCTGAAGCCCACCCCTGTCAGTCCTCTCACTGCTTCCGGCTCCAGACTGTTCGTGTCTCCGTTTTAATGCCTATGGAAGCTCCCCCAAGGTGACCCTCGCCCCTGGGTCTCACTCAAAGACTGTCGAGTATGTAGCCTAATTCTTAACCCCTCACTCGCTCCTCCCCGCCCCCGTGGCTAGTGCGCTAGCAAGCCCAAGACCTCAGCCTCTTCGCTCCCCCACACCCTGCACCTCAGATACCCTTCCCCTCCTCCAAACCCTACACCCCGCCCCTGGGGACTCCCCTCCTTGGGGCTCCCCCCCCCCCAGCGCGTGATTCCCAGGGCGTCCCCTGGGATTTTCTCCACCCACGAGAGGTTTGGTAGAAAGGTCGCTGGTAAACTGAGGCTGGGCAGGCAGGGGAGCCCTGGGAGGGGCCGCGCGGTTCTGTTTTACAGCGAGACGCAGCGAGTGCCAAGCCTCCCAGGGTGTTTCCTCGGGGTGATTTTAAGCATGGGGGAAAGAATTGAAAAAGCATTCTTTTCCCTTTGTGCATCCACGGCCCATCCCTGGGACAAGAGACCTAGGGTGCGTCCCCAGGGGAGGTCAGGGATCTTGTTCCCAGAGGCCCCCTGCTGAGCGGCCTCAGGTGTTTTCGCCACCTCTCTGGTCTTTCGATTGAGAGTGGCCTGTCAGTAGGGTGGGGACTGAGGTTGCAGTCAACTTCCCGGCGTTCCCAGACCCCCGCTCCAGCACAGCGGGTAACAGTGGGGGATGGGCCGCCAGGTTTCGTAATAAACCCGCGTCGTAATTGCTATGAGGCTGGAGTTGGGTGGCGGCGCCTACAGCAAACGGCAGCAGCGTCAAGAGCGGCGGAGCTCAGAGCTCCTAACAAGGCTTGGTGGCCCGTGGCGCGACCCAGGGTAGGCAGAAGGGGTGGGTGGGCGAGGGGGTAAAATACAACGAGAAGACGAAGGCTTAAAGAGTTTATTGGAATGTCTCTGTAGTAGAAAATTTTAAAAATATGCAAGCGATCTGTCTTGCTCGGCACAATAATAAAATAGATGCGCCGTAGCTGCGAAGTCCCGGGCTCGAGTCCCGGCTCCCGCGGCGAGGGTCGCCGCCCTCCGCTGAGTTCTGCACTGTGCACTGTCCAGCAGGGTGGGGGACGCCTCACCCCACCCCTGCGGCGGTGTCCAGGCCGTCTGCGGCTGCGTGCAGGCTGGCTGCAGGATTGCCAGGCCGTGGCTCTAAACTCTCCGTCTCCTCCTGCCTGAGGTCCCCTCCTTCCTGTCTCGGCAACCACCTGTGGCGCTGCTCCTGGCTCCACTGCCCAAGGGGCAAGCGGGCGCACACTCCCCTCTCCTCATCTCAGTCTCGGTGACTCCGCCCCTCCCGGAAGGTATCTCGGGTAGGATAGCTTTTGAGGGATTGTTCTGGGGGGGGTGAGGGGGGCTGTCAAGTATGTATTTTATTTAATCTTTTGGTGACAGCAACTCAACAGTTGCTTTAGATGTTTGCAGTGGACCTCAGCGTTCCTCCAGAGAGATAGAGGGGACCCATTGGTTATTGCCTCTGCTCTCTTCACAGTAACTGGCCACCTCCACCAAGCCTTGGCTTTTCCAGGAATCTGTATGACAGTTCTGTTGGAGGGAGAAAAAGAAAGGGTTTAGTGGGACCTCTAGGAGTTCGGTAGGGAGCCTCTGTTCGGAGCCAGGAGCCCTACTGGGGAAAAACAGGCTGGCTCAAAATAGCTGCCAGGGTGACGAGGCAGCCCACGGGACATGCCGAGCATGGCTGGGCAGTGACTGGTGTTGGACCAGCCAGCCCAGCTATGTTGACAAACACGGGACCCAGGTGAACAGGGCGGGTGGGTGGGGCAGGGTGGGGGGAGGGCGGGCAGGCTCACCGTGACCAGGAGGCAGTGCAGGTCTCGGGCCTCGGTTGTGCCCAGTGTCTCGGTCGGCTCCCCCAGGAGCTGCGCCAGTCTCTGCATGCCCGATACCCGGACGATGTCGATGTCATTGTCGCAGCAGAACGACTGGATCAGGGTGAAGTGAATCTGCAGAGCGATGTCACCCTCTTCTTCTTCGTCTATGGCCAGGAGGCACAAGACCACGCTGTCGGGGTCCCTGAAGGAGAGAAGGGGTGTCACGGGGACGCCAGACCAGGAGCGGGTGTCACCGTGCACCGGGGAGGGTATGAGCTCCCGGAACGGCAGGCGGGAGGGGTGGACAAGACCCACGGTGCACCAGGAGTGTGCAAGAACAGCCTCCCAACCCCAGTACTGCACGGGTGCTGGGGTGACCGACTATGCAAATACCGATGGCGGTGGGGGAGGGAGCACGCAGTCCAAAGTTACTAGGATTTTGTCAAAACAAAAAACATAAAGCCTCAAACTTGCAGTGTCAGGGTTCTGCAGCGAGACTCTTTCCCCCTCCCCAAAAAATTCTCTGAGAAATGTCGCCCTCCACTCCCCAACACCTAGAGCGCTGGGAAAGTCCCCCACAGCCCCGAGCCCTACAGGGCTGCTGGAGAGCGCGTGCATCCGAGGGGCGCCCCCACCCACGCCCGGGAAAGGGGGTGCTGACTCACACATTCATCAGTTTGGCCGCCTCGTACACCCCCACGGTGAGGCGATCCTGACGCTGCGCGGCCACCAGCAGCTGCTCCACCGCGGCAGTCACCGCCTGCATCCTAAAACGCCAAATGGGGAGATTAGCCAATGACAGCCCGGCAGACCTCAGGCGACGGGCGAGAAGACCTCAGTCTCCGTTGTACTCACTTCTGAACTGCGTTGTCGCTCGCCACCAGCTCTTCCAGGGTCATGATGCAGTCACACTCCTCAGCGGACCCCCAACGGAAGATCCCCAAGGGCAAAGTACACGTCCGGATCCGAATCCGAGAGGCAGAAACCTTCCCGCGCGACCAGAAGTGTTCGAGGCTTTCCGGAGGCGGTGGGACTTTCCTTCCCAAGAAAAACGCAGGGAAAAAAGATTGCAAAATCCCCCTCGAGATTAATCCAAGAAGACGAAGCAGAACGCGGATGCCGGGCTGCGGCGGAGTGAGCGCGCCGGCGCTGCGAGCCGCCTATATGACTTCCCGGGTGGGGGCGTGGCCGCGGGGAGGCATGCGCCGCTCACCCATTGGTGGATGCACAAAGGGCCGAGTAGTCCGCGCTGAGATTGGCTGGAGGTGGGAAAGGGCGGAGCTCAGAGCTCCGGCGGCCCCACGTGGGGGTCAGGGCTGGGAGGAGCGTGAACCCGGCAAAAGCCAGAAAGGGGAAAAAAAAAACCACACACAGACCAAAAAAAAAAAAACCACACACACACAAGTTTCTCTCCTGATTTCCCGGCAGCCGCGCTACGCAGGCCGCGCGCGGGGTTTCCAGCGCGAGAGGCTGGCCTGAACTTTCGGGGAGGGCTGTCTGGAATCCCCTCCCTGTCCCCGGAGAGTCCCTAGCCTTTCCCAAGCTCTAAACGAAGGGAGTCTGCAGCCCGGCCTTGGAGAGCTGGAGAGTGTTAAACGTCTAGGGTATACAGTAAACACTTGGTAAGTTTGAGGACGGTGGGATCCTCTCCCCAAAGTGAGAGCTGCCAAGGCACCCCACCCTCGCCAGCACGCGCTGCTCCGAGACCGCTCGGCCCTCTCAGCGGGGGTCGGAGACGCACACCGGAAGCGTCCTAGCTAGTGGTCCTGGTAGGTAGCGTGGCGCTGCCCCAGGGGTCCTGGCTGCAGATCTGTAAGGGATCGCAGGGGAAGAGATCCGGAACCCCGTCCCCGCTCCCGGCACCCCGAGAGTTTCAGGTGTGCACGGGAGGCGCAGGTGAAGAGCCCTCCCGACGCTCTGCGGAGTGGCCCCGCCCCTGCCGGCTGCCTCTCGGTCTAGCCTCAGACCGTGTCGCCACACTTGATCCTTGAGCCGAAGCAAAACCCGAAGGGTGCTGCCCCCTGGGAGAGGTGGCTGAAAAGCAGCCGCTTTTATGTCTCTGGCATTTCTTGTAGTGCGCAGAATGAACCACAGGCCCCTTCTTCCTCGCGTGTCATTTATCTTTCCAAGATTTGGCAGTCAAAGGGATTGATGTCTGCAAAATGGAAACTGAGGCTTCCGAGGGCGTTCAGAGCCACGGCGTGAGGGCTGATAGCCGACGGCAAGGACACGAGCGAGTCAGACAGACCCCGCGTGGGATTCTCCCACGGTGCACTGGGGCTCCCGGTGAATCACCCTGAGTCTCCTCCTCCGCCAGCCTGGGTCCTGGCCTCGGTCGCGCGACTCGGTTCGCCCGATCCCCGGATCCCCCGAACCCCGGTCTGGTGACGCATTCGGCTTCCTCCGCGCCGCCCACCCAGCATGCGAAATGTCCCTGGCGTGCGAGGCGCGGCGGCGACACCTGGCGGCCTCATGAGGGCTCTGCTCACGCAGCTTCCGGAAAGGGAGGGGGAGAGAACACTTGCAATGAATATTTTTTTGCGATGCTGGTGATGAATCCAGGACTTCGTAATGTCAGGCAAACTCATCACCAATTTCTACATACCGCTATAGGCCAACCTGACATATGCTATACATACCGTATTTTAAATATGAAACATGAAGGGCAAGCCAGCTCCGCAGGTGTAAAGGCGTCGGCCAGCAAGCAATACCCGGAACCCACAGAGCGGAAGGTGCGAAGTGATTCCTGCGAGTTGTCTTCTGATCTCCGTACATACCCCAAAGTGTATCGCGTCCTCACACACAAATAAATAAACTTCACTAGATGTATATTTTAATAATCTAAATTGGCTGTGGCAATGGTTCAGTGGACAGAGTGCTCACCATCACGTGTGAATCATGGCTTCCCATCCCCTGTGTCACACGAACCATATGGTGGTACACACTCTACACACTCGCTATCCCAGCACTTGGAAGCAAGAGACAGGAAGAGCAGTCAGTAGGTCAGGGCCATCCAGGGCTATGTAAGTGAGTTTGAGGCTAGCCTGGGCTAAATGAGACCTTGTTTCAAACCTGGGGGTGGGGGCTGGAGAGATGTCTCAGCTGTTAAGAACACTGGTTCCTCTTCCAGAGGACAACAGTTCAATTCCCAAGGCTCACAACAGGTACCTCACAATAGTGTCACCCAGGCCTGGGATCCTCTGAGGACACATGGACAGCTGCAGACAAAACCAGAACACGTACTTTTTTTTGTTTACATTTTATTTAATTTATGTATGTGAGCACACTGTCCCTGTCTTCAGACACACCAGAAGAAGGCATCAGACCCCATTACAGATGGTTGTGAGCCACCGTGTGGTTGCTGGGAATTGAACTCAGGACCTCTGGAAGAGCAGTCAGTGCTCTAACAACTGAGCCATCTCTCCAGTTCCCCACATATTTTTTTTTATTAAAAATAAATAAATAAATAAGTAAAAGAAAAGGCCCACTGTGGTGGTGGCACAAGCCGTTAATCCTACCCACTTGAGGCAGAGCCAAGGGGATCTCGGTGAGTTCCAGGCCAGCAGGGCTACAGAGTGTGTTTCAGGCCAGCCAGGGCTACATAGTGAGACCTCGTCTCAAAAACCAAAGCAGCAGGGCCAGAAAAATGGCTCAGAGATTAAGGGCACTGGCTCCTTTTCCAGAGGACCAGAGTTCAATTCTCAGCACCCACATGGCAGCTCACAACTGTCTGTAACTCCAATTTCAGGGGACCAGACACCCTCACACAGACATGCAGGCAAAACACCAGTGCACATAAAAAGTCGAAAGGGATGATCAACACACACAACAACCGCCGGGTGGCGGTGGCGCACGCCTTTGATCCCAGCACTCGGGAGGCAGAGGCAGGCAGATTTCTGAGTTCGAGGCCAGCCTGGTCTACAGAGTGAGCTCCAGGACAGCCAGGACTACACAGAGAAACCCTGTCTCGAAAAACCATAAAAAAAAATTTAAATTGTTTTTTGTTTTGTTTTTTTGTTTTTTTGTTTTTTCAAGACAACTGTGAAGCCCTGGTTGTCCTGGAACTCAGTCTATAAATTACTCTGGCCTCAAAGTCCCAGAGATCTTCCTGCCTTCTCCTCCCAAGTTCTGGGATCAAAAGGGTAAAACTATTTTTTTTAAAAAAAAAGGCTAAAATAGTGGCTAAAAATACGATAATCTGTTAAAACTCTTTCTGCCAAGCCATACAATCCGAGCTTAACTCCAGGAGTCCAAATAGTCAAAGGAAAGAAAATCCTAAAAATCAGAAACCAATAATAAAAACATGGTCTTACTTCTGGGCATGAAGTGGGTGAATCCTTGTCACGGGCAGAATTTCTGCCGCAGGGTGGGTGTCTGTTAATGTTTCTGGCAGTCCTATTTGACTCACTTATGGAGGTGACATCCAAGCTGAGCCTGGAACATGAAAAGGAGGGTAGCCTGTGCAAAGGATCTGAGGCAGGACAGAGTTTGACACGTTGGAATAGCATCCAGGAGGTATGTGTGGTGTGTGTGTGGAAGAGATGGGGAGAGAGCGGCAGAGGGGGACAGGCCTAGGCCTGGGGGCTTCAGGGAAAACTTGGGCTTTGACCCAGAGGAAGCTGGTAGCCACAGAGGCCTCTGAGAAGCCAGAGAGAGCAGGACAGTGGTAGGCAGGGTGGTCAGCCACTGAGGGTCTGGACGGGCTTGTGGTGGAAATGTCAGAAGGGCTGGACTCTGACATCACGTTTTCTCACACAATAAAACTGTCTCCTAGGAGAAGTTTCCAGGGCAGTGACTCATGTTCTTGTCCTATGCGCTCCTAGACATTTTTTTGTTGTTGTTGTTTTGTTTTGTTTTTTTGAGACAGGGTTTCTCTGTGTAGCCCTGGCTGTCCTGGAACTCACTCTGTAGACCAGGCTGGCCTCAAACTCAGAAATCCACCTGCCTCTGCCTTCCAAGTACTGGGATTAAAGGTGTGCGCCACCACTGCCGGGTGCTCCCAGACATTTGTAAGACAGGAACCAGCTTGGGGAGGGGGAACACAGGTGTGGAAGTTGGTGGGGAGAAGGCCACTGTGTCTCCCTGTTGCACTGAGTCTCAAGTGTGGGCTGACTGCTTGAGGCCAGCAGGCCCTGGGGATTGCTTACTTTGGTTAGACAGACTCACGCTCTGTATCCTTGAGTTGATGGCTTAATCTCTTTGAAAGTCTGTCTGCATGAAAAAAAATCATTTCCCAAAATGACCACATGCTGGACTCGCAACAAAAAGGTATTCATCACCCTTACTCCGTGCGCGGGCACTTGCAGGACAGCCACCCAGGGCCAACCTATAATTCTGCTGAGCCTCAGCAGCTCAGGTTCCAGGTTAGCCTGTATAGAGTGAGAGCAAGGACATCTCTGGGTAATACACCACCCACGCACTATCTCAAAAAAGAGGGAAGGTGTGTGGATCAGCATTAGAAAGTGCTTCTAGAAGCCCATGGTCCCACAGGGATGGAGCACTACCCAGAATCCCTCAGAGAGGGGGCTGGGGGCGTGGTCAGGGGAGCCCTACCCTAGAATCTCCCAGTGAAGGGCTAGGGGTGTGATCAAGGCGGAGCCCTACCTAGAATCCCCTGGTGAGTTTGTGAATTGCTTTTGATCCCTGGGAAGGACCCTGTAAAGGTGGAAGGAGACAAAGTCGTCCTCTGACACCTACCCTAAGGTCATCAGTACCTACAGGTCATCCAGGCATGCACACGTGTACACAGAGAAATACAATTAAAACAAAATAAAACAACAAAACGGCAAATAAGCCTTGACGTTGCTCCTCACACTGGAGGGACGTGCCTTACCAACCCGACCCGTGGGGACAAAGCGGCGACAAAGCAGGGACAGAGCGGGGACAACACCGAGCGCTCACTCCTCTATAAAGCACATCTTACATACGCAGCTTGGATCAAGTTTAATTTCTAGGGTTAGCGACATGGTTCAAAGGGCAAAGGGGGCTTGCTGCCAAGCCTGCTGATATGAGTCCAGTCCTTAGTATCTGAGCAGTGGAGGGCGAGAAGAGCCGGGTCTGAGCTCCGACACTCACTGTGGCCCGGGTGCACCGTCACACATGAACATTAAAAATAATTTAAAATCTGACAAAAGTGTCAGTTTAATTCATAAATTAGGATAAAAAGATGATTAAGAACCCAAAATACACCGGGCGGTGGTGGCGCATGCCTTTAATCTCAGCACTTGGAAGGCAGAGGCAGGTGGATTTCTGAGTTCGAGGCCAGCCTGGTCTACAGAGTGAGTTCCAGGACAGCCAGGGCTACACAGAGAAACCCTGTCTCAAAAAACAAACAAACAAAAACAAAAAACAACCCCAAAATACAGTTTAATAAGTTTGTAAATGTGGTCTGTCTCAAAACGTTTGTCTTTCTTGTTGACAGTGGGACTAGCATTGATGCTAACTCTTAAATTAAAATGTACATAATTGTTTTTGGTTATAGTGGAGGGAGTGTAGGCGTGAGGGTGTACACGTGCTGCACTTGTGGGGACCAGAAGACTCAGGGGTCAGTTGGGTCCCCAGGATGTAACTTAGATCTTCAGGCTTGACAGCAAATACCTTACCCACTGGCCTACATACATATCTTAAGTGGTATTATACAGCCACAGCTGACTCACACACACGCACACACACACACACACACACACACACTTTACTCTCTTGTTTTTAATCTTCTGAGCTTGTCCAGCGGGACTCCTCATTGTCTGACCTGTCTGTCGGGGGGGCCCCCCCTGACTGGCAGTGGCGGTTCTAACTCAGCGGGAAGCTTTTCCCCTCTGCAAGTCACGTGCTCATTTAGCTAGCCGTTGTCCAGTGCACACAAGTTGAGCCCCTTTGCCTTGCTTGAATCTACATGATCTTACAGGAGTTTTAGCTTGTCTGACCCACCTAGAGCTCCTCGTGGGAGGTGTCCTTGAGTCTCTGCTCTCCCCCTTGGCCAGTTCACAGCAGAATGTCTCCATCTGGGGAGCTCGTCGTCGCCTGAAGTGCTCACCAGATCCTGGGACTTCTGGTTTTGATCCTAGGATTTGTGTTCCTGTCGGTTTTGTTTTGTTTTTTGTTTCATTGGTGGTGGTTGTTAGCATTTAGTCTAAGCTCCGCCCCACAGTTACCTGGCAACAGCCAGGAGTGCCTGACTCACTATAAAAGGGGCTGCTCGCCCCCTCCTCTCCCTCTTGCTTCCTTACTTGTACTCTGTCCTCTTGGTCCTTACCCTCTCTCCCCCAACTCCCCTCCCCGCCTCACGAGCTCGTGGCCGGGCTCTACTCCTCTACTCTCTGCCTTTCTCTGTCTCTACTACCCTCTCCTTTGCCCTCCCCATGCCCTGAATAAACTCTGTCTATACTATACCGTCCTCAGGGGGAAGGGATGCCTCAGGATGGGCCCGCAGAGGCACCCCCTTCCCCACACCTGACTGCACATCCACCAGACATATTCCTTCTCTCCTTATCTTTTTATAAAACACAACAGTGGTAGTGGTTTATTTTTGTATTTTGTTTTGTTTTGAGACACTGTATCCTAGATCTAGGTTGCTTGAAGCTCACTATGTAGGCTGGCCCCCGACTCAGAGAGTCCCTCCCGCCTCTGTCCCTAGCCACAGTCCCAGGCTGTTAAGTTATGATAAACTAGCTTGCAGCTTGAGCTCCCAAGCCCCGTGAGTCCCAGAATCGGTGCTCCAAAGTCGGCCTCCCCCAAAACCCGAGTCCTGAAATACAGAATCCAAAATTTCGAACCCAAACTCAGGAACTCAAATCTCCCAGAAACTCAGAGTCCAGAATCTGACTTCTCTCAAATCCAGGCTCCAGAATTCCGAATTCAACTCAAATGCTCCGGCCAGAAGCCAGTAACATCTTTTGAGATGAGATTTGTTTATTATTATTTTTTAAAACTGGCGCCAAAATCCAGCCTGGGTGGAGACAGTGGCTCCAGGGAATGAAGGACAGGCACTGAGGGGAACTTCCAGGACTGAGAGTCCAGGGCTCCGGATTTCCTGTCCAACGGCCCTGCACCTCCAAAGTAGATAACAAGCAGCCACTTTGTGGCGCCCTAGGCACAGGGGTCGGCTTTGTACCCCAGCTCCGTGCTTGGTGTTGGAGGGGTGCTCTTCCAGGCCGGTCCTTGACTGTCACAGGCTTCAGTTTCTTTCCCTCACACCATGGGTCCTCCACTTCCCACCCGCTGTATTAGGAGCGTGGGGATGAGGAGGCCTGAGAGTCTGGGGCAGCGAGGGGACACCTCAGCTGCAGCTGTCACCGCCACACCCTCTCAGCGCCAAAATTTGAAAGTCGCGGGACGCCTCCCGAAGTGCACGGGGGGAGAAGAGGGTCCCGCCCATCCAGTGTACCGCGCGGTTTTCTGGGACTTAGAGTCCAGAAGTGGTGGGGTGCACCACGGGCCCCGCCCCACGTGGAGGGAAGAGGGTGGGAAGCCTGGGCACTGAGGAGCACAGCAAGAACAAATGGTGTGCCTAGGGGGCGACTCCAGCCTTGAGGCACAGAGGACATCCAAAGCCAAGAGGGATATATGCAACAGCGCAGTAAAGAAACCTAAATGGCCGCTCTGTCGGTGGAAAAGGAAAAGTTTATTCCCAACTGCCAAGGTTCTTTCCCAGGAAAGTAGAGAGGCGAAATGGAGAAAAATCTCGAGGGTATAAAGAGAATGTGTATCTGGGGATGGGGGGCCCTGAGAGGGCAATGTGGGAACTCTGAAATCTCTAACAGACACGTGTGAGTCGGGCCTGGGGAAGTCTGGGGCCAGCATGTACGTTGTATGTTGATAGGTGCTGGAGATGTTGTAGAACTCTATGTCCCTTCTCCCTAGGCAAGGAAAGCGACTTCTATTGGTAGTTGGGAACAGGCTTCAGGGTTCCTGAGGGATGCTGGCTTTTAACTCCCAGAAATCCTCCTGTAGTCCAGGTAGAGCTAGGCCTAGCCTTTCAAGTTAGCGGGCCTGCCCTTTTAGGGAGTGATGGGATCCCTTTGGACATTTTGCAAATCTGTGAGGGCAAGTGGGAATCTGATAGGGAAAAGAAAAATGTTTGGATTTCTGAGGTGGAACCCAGGTAAGTGCTCATCTTTTGAGGCATGTCCTAGACCCTCATGGGGGTTCTAAGCTGGTGGAGGGGTCCACTCCTGGCCAAGCCCTATACCCCCACTAGGGGAGGGGCTCCTGAGCCATGCCCTCAGCATGTTTATGTCTTTTTTTTTTTTGTACACTAGTAGCTCTAATTCTAAGAAAATGGAAAACAGTAGCAGATCCATTGACACAAAGTAGCTTTAGGGAGACACAGATGTTAACGTCAAGGAGTCATTCTTACTTACTTTTCTGACTTCAGTGGTTGTCTGGCTGAACCCTCAGAGTGACAGGTTAGGTACTTGATGGTGTCCTCTAGGGGACAGTAAGTCTGTCTGCAGAAGTTTGGTGCTACGCTATGTGAGGAGAGAAGGCTATTTGGGAAGGAGTAGGTGTAGCATTGGGGTGCGGCCCTCCCCTAGACCCTCCCAGGTACCTGTTATATAAAAAGTTAGAGAAAAGTGGCCCACAGTCTGTCACTGGACACATAGATAGAAGCCATTGCTGGGAGCCGAGCTCTGTCTATTAGCCTTCTCTCTCATCCTCCCCCTCACGTGTGCACCCATGTGTCACCGGAGTCATGTGAGGCGCTGAGGATCTTTGCCTTCCCGCTCCCCCTCCCTGCTATGTATTCCAGCTGTCCCCTGGAACTCCTGGGACTCTCCTGTGGCTGCTCCTCGTCTCCCCACAGGAGTGCTGACATCACAGCAGGTGCTCTTCCACATTCGGCTTCTGTTGGTATATGAGATTTGGATTGTGTGCATCTTTTTGCTTGCCCTGCAAGAGATTTGTCCTCTGAGCCATCTCCTCTCCCCGACTCTCCTTTTTTTTTGTTTGTTTGTTTGTTTTCTGAGACAGACTCTCACGTAGCCTAGACTGCCTCACACCCTCTGTCTTAGTCAGGGTTTTATTGCTCTGAACAGACACCATGACCAATGCAAATCTTATAAAGAACAACATTTGATTGGGGCTGGCCCACAGGTTCTGTTCAGTCCATTATCATCAAGGTAGGAACATGGCAGCATCCAGGCAGGCATGGTGCCGGCAGAGCTGAGAGTTCTACATCTTCATCTAAAGGCTGCTAGTGAAAACCTCACTTCCAGGCAGCTTGGGTGAGGGTCTTAGCCCACACCCACAGTGACACACCTATTCCAACAGGGCCATACCTTCTAATAGTGCCACTCCCTGGGCACAGCACACACAAACCATCACAACCTCTGTGTCACTGAGGCTACCCTTGAGCTTCTGATTAACCTACCTCCAACTCCCTGGTGCTGGGTGACAGCAAGGGGCCCATCACATCCAGTCTGTGCTCTGCAGTACTGGGACAGAAGCCAGGAAGTCAGCTGGGCAAGCCCTGAGTCTACACACTGAGTCACATTGGTAGCCTTGTGTTTGCTATGTTATCCTCAAACTCACCATCTTCCTGCCTCAGCTTTCCCAGTGCTTGCCTGGTGGTGATTCTTTAACAAATTAAATTACATTTGTTTACTGTGTTTCTGTGTGTTGACACTGTAGCAGAACCTGGCTACTTTGCCGGTTCTTCTTCCACCCTTTCTAAGCTCCTTCCATCCTTTCAACCCCTAACACTATAGGAGGGAAAAAAGGACAGAGAGGAAAGAGACATTTTTGTTAGACTACTTCCTGCCAATTAGGGGAGTTGAGTTCCTTGGGGCAAGTTTGATTTTTCCATCAGGATGTCCAATTTCTTCTTGTTGTTGTTTCTTCTTTGCACACTACTGCTTAACAAACTGACCAACAGAGATCAACCAAAACCAGTCTTGGGGCCCTAGCATTTGTATATCCTCTAAAACGTCCCCAGAATTCCAAAGATCGCAATTGCAGAAACTATGTGTAGCTGGCAAAATCATGCCTCTGCACGAAGCAAATTATAGTCAGATGCTTCAGACAATCTGAAGCAGCCTCATATCTGACACCTCGAATTAAAACAAAAACACAAATTCACATATTTCTTTGTTTTCCAAAGAAACCAACATTCTCACTACAGATACACATGTGGAGGCCAGGGGACAATTGTGTGCATTGGTTGTCTTCTTGTATGTAGGGCTCAGGGATCCAACTTCGATCATCAGTTTTGGCAGCATGTGCCTTTCACCCTGAGGCGTCTCACCCACCCTCGCTGTCTTTTTGTTTGATGTATTTTGCATTCGTTTAATTTATTGATTTCTGTGTGTGCATTTATGTGGGTTCATGTGTGCATCTGTACACATGTAGAAATCAGAACTCTTCCTCTACCTGCAGTCAGGGTAACTGGCAAACCCTGGGTTTTACTGGAAAGCTGGAAACTACATCTCCTGGCATGCCTCGCAAGCTGCCTTATGGACTACCGCTCCCTGCGTGCTCCGCGCCAGAGAGACTACAAATTCCGGCGCGCTGCGGGCGGCGGCGCCATCTTCCGCGGCGCGGATTGAATGAGCGCGCCGCACCCGGGCAGCGGAGGCGAACCTCCGGCCGCCGCCGCCGCCGCCGCCGCCGCCGCCGCCGCCGCCATGGCGTCTCTGCCGCCCCGCGCGGGGCCCGCCACGCCGCTGTCGCCCACGCGCCTGTCTCGGCTGCAGGAGAAGGAGGAGCTGCGCGAGCTTAACGACCGCCTGGCACACTACATCGATCGCGTCCGTGCGCTGGAGCTGGAGAATGATAGGCTGCTGCTCCGGATCTCCGAGAAGGAGGAGGTGACCACTCGTGAGGTACGTGGGTCGGCGCCGGGGACGCGGGCAGCTTGACCCCGGTGGAAGGTTCAGTGAGCGGGGCCCTGCCCACCGGGGATCCTGGGGGCTGATGCATACAGCTAGCTGAGCCCTGGCCCACCGGGGACTCCGGGGCTGGTGTATAAGGGTTAAATCCTGCCTACCGGGGACCCTCAGGACAGGTGCATAGCGCTGAGCCCAGTCCACCGGGGCCCCCCTGGGGCAGACGCCCACAGCTAAGCTCTGCCCACCAGGACACCTCAGGGTTGGGTGCAAAGGCCTGAGCCCTGCCCACCAATAGACCCCAGAGACAATTGCAGAGCGCTGAGCTCCGCCCAAAGGGAGGGAAGACACCTCCCTTACAGGTGCAAACCTCTAAGCCACACCCACTAGGGGGACCAGGAACTGGTGCAGACAGGTAAGTCCCGCCCACCAGGAACCCAGCTACTGTTAAAGTCTGGGCAGGGAGGGGACTAGTGCAGATGGGTCCAAGTTCCTCCCATCTGAGGGACTTTAGGCACAGGTGACAGGTATAAACAATGTTAGTCCCCGCCCCCCGAGACCCCACCCACCTGGGCGATCTTGGGACAGGGGCTGTTGAAGCTAACCTCTGCTCACCTGGAGACCCTGATGGAGAAGTGTAGACTAAACTAAAACTTCCAGTAAGGTTGAAGAGATTCAGGGGCATGCTCCCCAGATGGTCTCAAGGACATTGGGGGACACTTCACATTACACGGATAGACAGGAAAGCCCCGCCTACCCAGGGTCATAGGTTTAAGACACCCCAGAAGTATTGTACTGAGACTGAGCGAGTCTCCCCAATTAGGGGCTTGTGAGACCTTAGGGGGCCCTAAGGAAGTACTGGCTGAAGGGTGTCCTGGGGATCTTTGGGCTATAAGGGTCTCTGAGGGAGGAATACCAAGCCTGGTAAACCAAACCACTGAGAAATTCAGAGAGCTTGGAGACCCCAGTGAGGGTAGGGTCTATGCTCTTCGTTCACATAGAACTTTGGATGGGCCCAGGTACTCAAGGGCTGCTGTGAGTGAGCGGAGAAGCTATCCTCAGGTCCGGAGTGGGCAGGCTGCCTGGGACGGGGGCTGGAGCCTGGCACCATGGGGGCTTCTTGTGTGATGGGGGATCTGTGGACTCAGTGGCACTGGCATCTCCATACACTGGGGTCTTCCGCTGCAACCAGGCTTCACTGAGAGCCTCTCATAGGCCCTCTTCATGGTGCCAAGCCTCAGCTCCTTTGTATGACCCCTTCAGTCCTGGGCCATCAACTGCAGCTGAGGCTGCACCCGCGCCTTCCCTGACCTCTCACAGTGCCAAGCCTCAGCTGCCCTTCGTGACCCCTTCATGCCTTCAAAACCAGTACCACTGGGTGCCTCTCACACATTACCAAGTCCAGCTGCAGCATGAGGTACAACCTTGGCTACCTCTGGAACACAGCATCTTCGTGCTCTCAGAAAACACTTCCCAGAAGATTTCACCTCAGTGATGCTGGTCTCTTCTTAATCACTGCTAATTTCTTAGCTCCAGCTAACCAGCACCAACTGTCCCCGTGGTCCCTTCTGTTCTATACTCTAAAGCCAGAGCCGCGTGGCCAAAGCTGCTTGCTGAGTTCTGCTGCTTGCTGGGGCTGGAACACGGCCCCTTGTTCTGTTACATTATCACCAGCTTTCTGTTTTCCTGCTTCTTCACTGCCTGAGCCTGGCTGTCCTGGAGCTTGCTCTGTGGACTGACTTTGAGGAGATTTGGGGCCCTGAGTGTGTGTATGTGTGTGTGCACACGTGTGTGTGTGTGTGCATATGTATGTTTGTGTATGTATGTATGTGTGTGTGTATGTGTGTGTATGTGTGTTTGCACATGTGTGTGCAGAGGTCACCTTTGGGTGTCTCCCTCAGTCATTTTTGTGGTTATTTTTGTTTTTAAAGATTTATTTATTTTGTTTTTCAAGACAGGGTTTCTCTGTGTAGCCCTGGCTGTCCTGGAACTCACTCTGTAGACCAGGCAGGCCTCGAACTCATAGAGATCCGCCTGCCTCTGGCTCCTGGTTGCTGGGGTTAAAGGCGTGGCCACCCTGCTCTTTGTAGCCATTTAGTCCGACAGACAGCTGGAGCTTCTGGGCTCTGCAGACACGTGCAGTGCCAGCCCTAGTGGACGCCACCTGTCCATGCAGGTGGCGGTGGCAAAGTTCGCCTTTGTTTCTCAGTTTTGCAAGGCTGATCTGAACACAGGGCTGATTTTTGGCTGAAGTGTGAGCCAGGGCAGCTGGCAGCTGGCAGCAGGTGTCGGGTGCATCGCCCTTCCGGGAGCCAGCCCGCCTAGTTTCTCCACCTAGTGTTGTGAGATGTCTGTGGACAGCTGGCGGGGAAGCCAGCTTGTACGGAAGTTGAGGGGAGTGACCACAAAGGACAGCATACAGACAGCTCCACCTGTCAACAGTGCCTTCTGGGCAACTTGGCAAGGAGCAGGGACAGGTGTGGCTGGGTGTCGCCTGGTGGGGCGTGGCCCTACCATAAGGGATCACCAGGTCACCTGCTATCCTGTTGTAGCTGAGCTCTGGGGCATTGGCAGGGGCGTATGACGGAGGCTTTGAAGGGACCACTGAAGGCTAGGTTGCCAGCTGGTCACACGAGGTGACCTTGCTCTCCTGCTCTGTGTGCTGGGTCTCATTTCATTCACTCTCCCTCAGAGCTGGGTCGAGCGTGGCCTCTGATCACACAGACCGACATCACTTGATGTTTGTGAGGCCTGAGCTGTTGTGGGTGGATTGCCGGTGCCAGAGGGCATCAGGAGGGCATCAGGAGGGCTGCCCGTGCACACTGAGGCTGGGATATAAGGTCCCCACAGGGAAATGTGACCACAACACTTCCTTCACCCATGTCCTGTTGCTGGGCTGGTTTGTGTGGGGGACAGGGAGTCCTGGGGGAGCAAAACTCTCCAGCCAAGCTTATGTGTGCCGCCAGCAAAGGCCACCACAGGCCGTCTGAGCCCCCAGGCTCTGGCCAATGTGTGTTGATGTGTGTCTGGAGTATTCAGGCCGGGCCCTGCAGTAGTGCCACAGAGACCACTGCCAGAAGCCACCTGTCTCTGCTGAGGGGGGCTCACGCAGCCTGCCAGCATCCCCACAGGGGGATAGTTTTCTCCTCCAGAGGCCGAGGCCTCTGTGACTGAGCAACCCGGTGGTGTTGTGGGGCCGAATCCACCTGAGATGATATCACTTTGAGATCGTTGCTAATAAAACTTTATTGGTGAGTGCTGTCAGGCCACAGACTGTCCAGCCCTGTTCTAACCACTTACAAATACAGAAACTGCCTTTATTCCCCGCTCTCAGGAAGTAGATGATTTCTGGTGTTCAAGGCCAGCCTGGTGTACATAACAAATTCCCAGCCTAGCCAGGGCTTCATAGTGAGACAAAAAAAAAAAAAATACAGAAGCAATTCTAGACAAGTAGGCTGAGGCAGCATTGCAGCTGGCCTGCAGGCCTGAGGATAGACCAGGCTGACCCAGACAAAGGGTCTGAATGGGGCAAGATGTGAAGCAAGCCCCAGGGTCCCCAGGAGCCCTCAGAGTGTGCATGGGTCAGTGCCTCTACAGGACTGGGGCGACAGGCCGAGTCACCACCCCGTCTACCCATTCCTCCTACTGCTGCCCGTAGCAGGCAGTCCCGTCTTCCCAAGGAGCTCCTGTGTTCCGTCCACCACAGGCCTGGCGAGTCAACATCCTGCAGGGAGTGACTGGCAGTCAGGAACTGAGGGCGTGCGCGCGTGTGTGTGTGTGTGTGTGTGTGTGTGTCTGTCTGTCTGTCTGTCTGTCTGTCTGTCTTTGTGTATATCTATCTATCTGGGTGTCTGGTGGATGTGTCTGTCAGTGCCTGTGGGTGTGTCTGTATGTTTCTGTCTGTAGGGTGTGTGTGTCTGTTGCTGTCTATGTCTATGTGTGTATCTGTGTCTGTGACGTGTGTGTGTGTGTTGTGTGTGTTTTACATGGGCTGATAGTCTTGGTATATTTGACATGAGGTGTGGGCCCAGCGAGCTATATCTCAGTTATCCTCCTGGGGTCAAGGGCACTCCCCACACCAGGGCCTGCAGAGTACTGGGGTGAGGGCAGTGGTGGCAGAGGAGACAGGGTTGTCTATTTCCTCTCCCTGCTTCCTGTAGCAGACCCACTGTGCCGCTAATGCAGGGCTGGATAGCAGGAGGCTTCTTCCTGCTCCAGGCCTCAGTGTCTTTGTCTGTAAAATGGGAATAAGAGCCTCACCCACTCCAGCCTCCCCCCCAGTGTGTCACATCTCTCTCTCACACAGTGTGTCACCTTTCTCTCTCTCTCTCTCTCTCTCTCTCTCTCTCTCTCTCTCTCTCTCACACACACACACACATACACACACACACTGTCACATCGTGGTCTGATCCTGAGTCCCACCTGCAGCTCAGTAGCCTTTCTACTTGGCCCTGGCTGACCTGCAAGCCCCACTGGGCAGACGCCATCTCTGTGCTGACAGACATCAGGTAACTGAGCCCTGATGTGTGTTGAGCTTATGCACCCCAAAGTAGCACTGCAGTTCAGGGCACGACATCAGATCTGTGTCATCTGACCCTTGTCCAATTCTAGAACATTCTATCCCCAAAGAGAGTGCATTCCTAAGCCATCGTCCTATCTTCCCTCCTCTCAGCGCCCTGAGTCTACTTCCTGTCTGGATTCCCCCATTGTGGACATTTCTGTCCTGGAGCCCACACGGTGTGGCCCTTGCCAGTGGGTCTCACTGAGCCCCATGTCTTCCAGGTCCCTCCACACTGTCACGTCAGAATCTCGCTCCTGTTCAGGGTTGGGCAGTATTCCAGCTAACAGGCAGACAGTAGTACACACCCATCATTTGCTGAGACCGCTCGGCTGTCCCCCTTGCTGTTGGGGCTGCTGGCATTGGGCATATTGTACAGATTTCCAGGTGGCCGTCCCTGCTCTTTCTGTAAAGTGTGGTGCCGGAGTGACAGGAGACCCCACTGTCCACAGCCAAGGGCCACACCTGTGCCTGCTCGTCTCTCTGCCGTCCAGGCTGCGAACTGCTGTTTCTCTGCGGTCTGTGCCACCTGTCTCAAGCAGAGTAAGCTTACAGCTGCACACTGAGGGAGGAAGGCCTGGGAGAAACCTGAGTCTCCAGCCCAGCTGGCGTGTGTGTGTGTGGTGGGCAGGCAGCCTGTGGCATGCAGGTGGCAGGCAGCAACTGTCTTCCTAGCAGGGTTGATGGAGGTCAAAAGCAAGTGTGTATTTTGAGTGTCCCTGAAGACCCCTTCCCGGGCACTGTGTGGGATGACCCTGCAACAGCCTGACTTTGATTATGGATCCAGGTGCAGTTCAGAGAGTGTCTGGATTAGGCAGGGTTCTGGAGTCACAGAACCTATGGAGTGTCTATAGAGTAAGGGACATTATGGGATGACTTTCAGTCTGCATCTAACTGACCCTACAGTGGGCAGCTGTGAGGGGAATCCAAGAATGTAGTAGTCGCTCAGTCCCACAAGGCTGGGTGTTTCAGTCCCATGAGGCTGGTGTCTCAGTCCCATGAGGCTGGGGTCTCAGTACCACGAGGCTGGGGTCTCTGTCCCAGGAGGCTGGGGTCTCAGTCCCATGAGGCTGGGGTCTCAGTCCCATGAGGCTGGGCGTCTCAGTCCCACGAGGCTGGGGTCTCAGTCCCACGAGGCTGGCATCTCAGCTGGTCTTCTGTATAAGCTGGAATCCTGACGTAGTTCTAACAGATGTGCTGGCAAGCAAGTGCAAGCGGGGGAAGAAATGAGCCTTCCTTCTTCCAGTGTCCTGGTGTTGGCCTCCAGCAGAAGGTGTGGCCCAGATTAAGGGTGTGTACCACCAGGCCTGGATTTGGCACTTTCTCTGTCCCAGGCTGGCCTCAAACTCAGACATCTGCTTGCCTGTTTCCTAGAATTAAAGGCGTGTACCACCTTGCCTGGGCCTAAGCTTTTCATGGCCGCTATGGCTCAAGATCTAGATCACAGGTGTGGCCTCCATTTCTGAATTGTAGTTCATTCCAGATGTAGTCAAGTTGACAACCAGGAATAGTTGTCATAGTGTCTCAGGGAGGTGGCCTGGGTGGCCTCGGTCTCCCCGCCCTCTCCCCGTGGGATAGGGTACAGATACCGGAGGCCTGTAGAATAGAAGGCCAATTCAGAAAGGGTCTCCAAATTGCCATAAAAGGGACAGGAGTGTACCCCAGGAAGGCTCCCTGTGGACTCAGGTGTCACCGTGCCCACACTGTGATCCGCCCTGTCATTGTGGGGTTGATTCAGTGGAAAGAGTGCTTGCCTGGCACTGGGTACCTGTCATCTCGGTGCTGGGTCTTTGGAGAAAAGAAAACACATCAGTCCAGGAATTCTAGACTGGGCAGTGGGATGCTGGGTATCTGCTGCACAGGTGCAGTGGGTTGGCAGGGATGTCCCATAGCTGAGAATCATAAGGCCAATGGTGCCAAGTGGGCTAGCCTTGGCTACACAGTCCCACCCAATCCTGGGGGTCCTGTGGCCTGCCCTTGTCATCCTGGCAGGCTAAGTTGAGGAAAAGGAAGATGGACCCTTCCAGAAAGACTGCCCAGACTACTCTGTTATATCTAAGACATGTCATAGGGCTGACATAAGATAGCCCTGTGTTCCCATTGTTACCCCCTGCCCTGTCTCCCCAGGTGAGTGGCATCAAGACCCTGTATGAGTCAGAGCTGGCTGACGCCCGGCGGGTCCTGGATGAGACGGCCCGTGAACGTGCCCGGCTGCAGATTGAAATCGGAAAGGTGCAGGCCGAGCTAGAGGAAACCAGGAAGAGGTGGGTGCTCAGGCCCAGGACCCAGCGTGGTGGGTGGAGTGCTTGTCCCGCATGGGAAGATGGGGACAGGGCTCCTCAGAGTAGGCTGGTTAGAAGACTAGGCACAGCAGCAAGCTTGGGGTTCAGTCAGACACCGGCCTCCACCGAGAAAGTGGAGAGCGACTGGGGAAGGGCCCCATGCTAAAATCAGACCTCTGCCTTCACATGTACACATGCATGGGCATAGTACACACAGCAGGGAAAAGCAGGTCAGTGGCCATGGCTGCAGCCACACAGTGTGTGCACAGCTCCTAGAGGACCAGGGCCCCTTACGTAACCCACAGGCCCCAGAGACCAGGGGCAGGATGACTGTGGGGCTGAAATGGAGCCCTATGGCCACCAGCCTGCAACAGCTGCAAATGATCTGAGCATGCACACACTCGTTGGGCCAGCAGTGCAACCTCTCTGAGGCTGTGCTTTGCAGACTTGCTGCCCTAGGGAAAGCAGACCCAGGAACCCTCACTTTCCTCCTTAGCCTCCCCGACTGTCCCTTGGGGTCACAAAGTGTGTCCCTCATCAGAAGCCTTGAAGCAGCACTGTACATTGTGGGCTGAAGGCCCTCCCAGGGCAATGGCAGGAGAATGTTGCCATTGTAGAGTGGCAAAACCCCGGCCCTGGCTTGTGCTGAGTGGAGAATTCAGGTCCTGCCTCTGCTGGGCATCACAGTCCTCAGAGCAGGTTGGAGTGAGAGAGTTCCCCACACCCTCCCCCTCCCAGCCCAGGCCTGGCTCTGCTCTGCGGAACCCACTGCTGGTGAGACCATCCTGGGACCTCCCTGTCTCAGAAGGGACCACTTCTAGATCTGCCCAAGATCTGCCCATGTCATGATTCCTTGCTCTGATGGGCCATCTGACCTTCACAGTGGCCACAAGCCAGAGCCTGTCCTCTGAGGGGACACCTGGTTCTTTGGTAGTAGTGCTTGAGGTGGCCACCAGGCTGTCCTACCCTCACTCTGCACCTGCCACTGGTTTAATAAGCCAGTGTGTTGGAGCCTGAGGGTGTTCACAGGCAGCAGGGCTCCTGTGCCGGTCAGCACATCTACTGCAGGGCTGGCACCAGCTTGGCAGAAGATTTCTCCCTGGGTCTGTCCATAGCGCCTCCCCTCCCCCAGCCAGGGTAGTTTTACATTCCACAGATTGCACCTTGACTTATTGGCATCCAGCTGTAATGTATGTAAGCCCAGGCTACCTTCCACTTCTCTAGGTAGCCAAGGATGGCCTTGACTAGTGACATTAGCTTGTCCCCAAACCCAATCCTTCCGACTCTCCTTCTGGACTGTGAAATCATGACAGCCTTGGATGGACCTGCTGAGTGAGCCACATGCTCCGGTGTGGTCCATGAAACCCCGCCCTCACACCCTGCCCTTGTTGGGATAGCCCCGTGCCTTCGGTGGAGCCTGGGCCTTGAGGTCGGTCAGGAATTCCCCAGTCCCACTCGTACCTCCTCTGGTCCTGCTTTACTGACTGTCTTGCTGCACCTGAGGGCCTCGGCACCGCTGGCCTATGGTCCTGCCTTCTCCTTAGAGCACATGGTCCCTCTCAGCCCGTCCATGTCCCTGTTGGTGGTCTCTGAGTGCAGGACTTCAGCCCCCAAGTAGTCCCCTCCAACCTCGAGGTGGCAGGCTCTGCACCCCACAGCCAGACTCCGGCAGAGATGGCGGAGGACAGGGTAGAGTCTCAGGAGCTGAGGCTACGTAGCTATGGGTACCAACCATCTCTATACACCCACCTGTCACTAGCTGACTCTGGGAGAGTTGAGGCAGGAGGACTGCTGCAAGTGTGAGACCAACCTAGGCTCTGGATATCCTGTGCCACAAAAGGGAAGAATTAAATATTGTAAAAGCCATCAAAATCCACTCTCTGACACTTGTGTGCTTAAATTGTCTCTAACCTTGACTATGCCGTGGGACAGGAAAGTCGGGCTTTCCTTTGTGGCTTTAATAAGTTTAATAACTTAGACCTGTACTGCTGGGCAGCCCCTCCCAGAACTGGACTTTGGTATACAGCTGGGAAGGCTGTGGGCACCATCAGCCCTGACAAATACAGCTACTGTCCTGTGGTCCACAGTGTCGAGCACTTTGGTTGGGTTTGGTTTGGTTTGAGAATGCGCTTGTTTTTGAAGTAGGCTCTTTGTAGACCAGGCTGCTCTGAAACTTGAGCAGTCCTCCTTCCTCAGCCTCCCAGGAGCTGAGACAGCAGACAGGCAGCCTGCAGCTACTAATGGGGGCCGAGGCCACCTTTTGCTTGGGCTCCCGGGGTCTTCTAGGTCTTCTGACCACTTGTCCTCGTTGTTTCAGTGCCAAGAAACGGGAAGGCGAGCTCACCGTGCTCCAGGGCCGAGTGAAGGACCTGGAGTCCTTGTTCCACCGGAGTGAGGCCGAGTTGGCCGCAGCCCTCAGTGACAAGCACGGCCTGGAGACAGAGGCGGCAGAGCTTCGAGCGCAGCTGGCCAAGGTGGGTCTGGCAGCTGCTGGCGTCCCAGCTCCCTAGTGACATGGAGAAGATAAGATGGCAGCCGGGCCAGCAGGCTGCCCTCAGCTCACTGCCCCTTGTGTCCCAGGCAGAGGATGGTCACGCTGTGGCCAAGAAGCAGTTGGAGAAGGAGACCCTGATGCGGGTGGACCTGGAGAACCGCTGCCAGAGCCTGCAGGAGGAGCTGGCTTTCAGCAAGAGTGTGTTTGAGGAGGTGAGGGGGTCCGAGTGTGTTTGAGGAGATGGGGGGCAGACAGACTCCCCGTTCCAGGAGACATCCCTTCCACAGAGACTCAGCCACCTTGCAGCATCCAGCACTCAGCAGCCTGAGGCTTGTGTTTTTGCACCCTTGGCCTCTGACTGAGCCCCTCCCTCTCTTACGTTTGGTTTTGCGTTTACCCATTCCTTGGGGGTGGGGGGAGTGACCGTGGTAGACTCTCACACTTGGTGGCAGGCCTTCACCTGATGAGCCATGGGCCAGTCCAGCCCATGTCTAGCTGGGAATGACACTGGTCACTGAATTTCTGGGCCAACTGAGTCATTTAGAATCTCATCAGAAATTCGTAACTCAGCTGGGCATGTTGGTCTAGCCTTTACAAGCAGCATGGGGGTAAGCAGAGGCATTCGGATGGCGTAAGTCTGGGGAGGAGTCAGGCAGCTGCCTACCACTCTACTGGTCTACAGAATAAATTCCAGGGCAGCCATGGCTACAGAGAAACCCTGTCCAAAAAACTAACAACAACCAACAAAACAAAACAAAACCCTTAAATTGAGTCATCAGCCGGCTCAGTGTGTGAAGGTGCCTGCCACCGACACTCACGACCTGAGCTGAACCCCTGGAAACCACATGGGAGGAGAAAACTGACCCCACAAACTGTCCTCAGACATCCACAGCCATGGCACACGTGTGGCACCCCCACCAACACACACAGAAAATAGCCATCCTTAACAAAGCCTGTCTACTGAGGGTCACTGTCCCAGGTCTGGGGGTCAGGATGTGGCTTTTGGGGGACTACATTCAACCAACCTTAGGGTCCCCCCTTTAACATCTAGGCCTCTGGTGCGTGCCTGGAAGGATCTGCCTAGATGCAGGTTTGCCACACAGGGCCCCTTGTGTCATCACAATGACTGGTTGGCGGCCTCCCTGGGTTACGCTGGGCCAGGGCCCGCCTGGGGTCAGTGCGGAGAAGGAACTTCAACAGGAGGAGGGCTGTGGGGCTGAGCCACCAGCAGCTCTGGGATAGCCCTAGAGGCCAAGAGAGCCTCGGTGTAGAGCCCTGTGTGGGAAGCCACCAGGGACCCTGACCTCAGGCAGGAGCCCACAGAGGGGCCTGTAAGGGACCCTGAACTTGACAGAACTGGATTCTGGAAAGGGATCTGGGAAGACTCCAGTTTGAGAACACAAACCCATGGGGGAGTCAGAGCCCATGAGAGGCACTGGGGATGGATGCAGGAGGGACTGCCTGGAGGCCTCTAGCTCTTTGAAAGACACCGTGGACGGGGCTCTGCCTGAGCTCGCACTGCCTGAGCTCAGCCGGAGACCTCTGAGGGAGTGTGTGAAGCGACGCCTGAGGGGTCTTGGGAAGACCCCGGTGAAGGAAGCAACAGAGGATCCTGTGAAGGCAAAGGGAGCTGTGGGGGATCCCGGGCCGTGGAACAACCACCTCAGGGTCCCCATAAGACAGGTGAGGGGGTGCAGCCCAAAGCCTCCTCTGGGCAAACATGTGGAGCACTAGACGGGTGTGTCTTGAGGAGCCTGCTGTAGCCACAGCATCCTAGATCCTCGGGTTAGTCTGTTTTGTAAGAAAACTAAGATCCATCCAGGTGACCCCCACATCCCACTGTCTGTCTTCCCGTGGGAGCTTCTGTCCTGGACTCCCAGGGATGAGGGTGGGGGTGTGGGAGAAGGCTCTGTCAGTGTCTGCCTTACAAGTCTTATTGTTCTGAGACAGCTTTTCGCTATGCAGCCTTTGTTACTCTGAAATTCACCATGTAGACCTAGTTGGCCTGGAACACTTAGAGATCCCCCTGCCTCGGCCTCCTGAGTGCGAGGACCAGGGACCAGGGTGAGCATTGCCACCCCGAGGAAGAAAAGCTTTGCTCTTCCTTCCTTCCTTTCTTCCTTTCTTTCTTTCTTTCTTTCTTTCTTTCTTTCTTTCTTTCTTTCTTTTTTTTTGGTCTTTCTTGAGACAGGGCTTCTCTGTGTAGCTGTCTGTCCTATAACTCACTCTGTAGACCAGGCTGCCCTCGAACTCACAGAGATCCACCTGCCTCTGCCTCCCAGGTGCCGGAACTAAACGAAAAGTATTTTTAAGACAGGGTCTGGTGGGGCTGGAGAGATGGCTCAGTGGTTAAGAGCACCAACTGCTCTTCCTGAGTTCAATTCCCAGCAACCACATGGTTGCTCACAACCATCTGTAATGGGATCTGATGTCCTCTCCTGGTGTGTCTGAACAGAGCAATGGTGTACTCATATACATAAAATAAATGAATCTTGCCGGGCGGTGGTGGTGCACACCTTTAATCCCACCACTTGGGAGGCAGAGGCAGGTGTATTTCTCAGTTCTAGAGTTCAAGGCTAGCCTGGTCTACAGAGTGAGTTCCAGGACAGCCAGGGCTACACAGAGAAACCCTGTCTCGAAAAACCTAAAAAAAAAAGTCTGGCTATGAGGCCAGGTTGGCCAGAGCCATCTCCCGCCTCTGCCTCCCCAGTACTGTTGCCTTTGGTGTCTGGTTCCCCTGTCAGCGTATAGTACGTGTCCCTTCACATACAGCTGTGGATTGTGTCAGAGCCTTGCTCTTTTTCATGGCTAAATAACACTCCGGTGTGCACATGGCCAGGCACCTAGAGATGCAACCTGGCACAGCCAGGTCACTAGTCTTGTCCCCTCACAGGAGGTGCGGGAGACCCGACGGAGGCATGAGCGGCGCTTGGTGGAGGTGGACAGCAGCCGGCAACAGGAGTATGACTTCAAGATGGCTCAGGCCCTGGAGGACCTGCGCTGCCAGCACGATGAGCAAGTGCGTCTGTACCGGCTGGAGCTGGAGCAGACCTACCAGGCCAAGGTAGGCTGTGAGGAGAGGGGAGGGGACCGCCCATTACTCCTGATTACTCGCCACCTGCGCTCACATTCCGACTCCCCTAGTTGGACAACGCCAAGCTGATCTCGGACCAGAATGACAAGGCAGCCCGGGCAGCCCACGAGGAGCTCAAGGAGGCCCGCATGCGCGTGGAGTCCCTTAGCTTCCAGCTCTTAGGCCTCCAAAAGCAGGTGACAGGGCCCAGCTGCCCCCAAGAGCCTCCGGCACTCCTGTCCTTCCTTAGTCCCTCACATCCGAGAGTACAGAGGCCACCCCATGACCTGGCCACACCCTCCCCAGGCCAGTGCTGCAGAGAACCACATCCGAGAGCTGGAGGACGCCTTAGCTGGGGAGCGTGACAAGTTCCGAAAGATGCTGGACACCAAGGAGCAGGAGGTGACAGAGGTGCGCGACGCCATGCAGCAGCAGCTGGCAGAGTACCAGGAGTTGCTGGACGTCAAGCTGGCCCTGGACATGGAGATCAGCGCCTACCGAAAGCTGCTGGAGGGCGAGGAGGAGAGGTGGGGGGGCAGGTGGGGTGTGGGGGACCAGAGAGAGCAGGGCAGAGGGGAGGGGCAGAGCTTCAAAAGCAGTCCAGACGCTGCAAGTGGGCGGCATGCAACGACTTGACCATGCCTCCCTCCCCTCCCGGCAGGCTTAAGCTGTCCCCCAGCCCTTCATCCCGGGTCACCATCTCCCGGGCCACCTCAAGCAGCAGCAGCAGCAGCAGTGGGGTTAGCATGTCTGTGGGACAGGGCCGGGGCAAGCGCCGCCGGCTGGAGACTGAGGACACCCCAGGCTCACCCAGCAGTGCCTCCAGCGTGAGCAGCGCCTCCCGCCTGGCCCAGCAGGCTGTGGCCATGGGTATTGTGAGCATTGACGAGGTGGACCTGGAGGGCAGGTTCGTGCGCCTTAAGAACTCTTCAGACAAGGTGAGCGCCGCTGGGTGAGTAGGACGGGTACTCCGTTCCTGGTGGCCGGAGGGCAAAAGCCTGTCTGGGTTGCAGGACCAGTCTTTGGGGAACTGGAGGATCAAGAGACAAGTTCTCGAGGGTGAGGACATCGCCTACAAGTTCACACCCAAGTATGTCCTGCGGGCCGGCCAGACAGTCACGGTAGGTGCCAGTGGGTGTTGGGCCGGAAGTTCCCAGCACCAGTTTCTAGTGGGGAGGTACTGTGTGGTTAGCATGTTCTGAGACCAGCCCTGTGGCCGCTGAGCTGCCTTTCCAGCTACCACACCGGTGGTTCAGGGTACTGCACTGTCCAAGTGATGCCGGTGTCTGAGGCCTGGCAGTTCACAGTTCTGAGTGTGAGTTGAGTGTCTAGTCCCCGAGGTGCTTGGATCCCAGAGTTCTCCAGCTGCGTGCTCCGGATCATTGTGAACCTGTGTCTCTTCCACATCCTGGGGCTCTCCTGCTGGGAGGAGCCCAGTTAAGGGCCTCATGGTGGGCAGCCCTGAGGTGACTGGCAGGGCCCATCTTGGTTCCTCAGGTGTGGGCAGCTGGCACAGGGGCTACCCACAGTCCCCCATCAACCCTTGTGTGGAAGAGCCAGAGCAGCTGGGGATCGGGGGAGAGCTTCCGCACTGTCCTGGTCAATGCAGACGGCGAGGTAGGTGCAAGCATGGGTGACTGGGACCTGGCACCTGCCTCCCCTCACAGCTGGCCTCTAGTGAGATGCAGCCACTAGCATTGGGGGTGGTCACGTGACCTGGTGACTTTTGTTGTACAGGAGGTGGCAGTGCAGGCTGCAAAGCAGTCATCTGTCCAGGGGCGCGAGAATGGGGAAGAGGAGGAAGAGGAGGAGGCAGAATTTGGCGAAGAGGATCTCTTCCACCAGCAGGTAGTGAAAGCATGTGGCTATCATCACACCTAGTGGGGCTCTGCACCTACTGTTGCTCTGCACCTAGTGGGTGTAGGTTCCACAGTCTTGCCTCAGATGACTATACCCACTCACTGCATGGGCTCTGTGACACCAGACCTCAAAGGTTACACTCCAGACCCCTCAGTCAGGATACTCTCTGCTTGGAGCTTGGGGTGGGGAGACAGGGACTCCAGCCCCTCCAAGTTAGGGCTGGGGTCAAAAGGAAGGCTCTGGAATAGGGCCTTCTGCTTGCTTGGGAGCAGGCTGCCTAACTCTATCCTCCCTCATTCCTTGCAGGGGGACCCAAGGACTACCTCAAGGGGCTGCCGGCTGATGTGAAACCTCCCCCACGGTCACCATGGTCCCCAGAGCCCCTAAAATTATTTTTTTATGGTCTGTTCTCACTAGTCCTTGGTACATTTCTAGATGACTGTTAAGCCACCATGAGGATGGGGGGGGGGGCTCTGCTGGGTTTCTGAGATGGAGGTGTCCTCTGTCCACAGGCTTCACCTGGCCCCATGCCGTCATGATGATATACAGGCTTGTGTGGGGAACCTGCAGGCTGAGGGACTTGGGCTTGGATTTGGGGCAGGAGAATGGCTGCTAGCTCAGGGTGGACCTTGTATGAAACTGTGGTGATTCAGTCATTCTCTGTAGCCTTTCAAATCAAATCAAATTTAGAATCCAAGAGGGCCATGGAGTTCACCAGCCTCTCAAGATGTAGTGGTGGCTCTTAGGACATGAGGCCGGCCCTCCTCTCCTGGAGTTGATGGCACTGACGGAGCACCTGAACCCAGAGCCGTTCCAGCTTTGTGCTCTGGGTCTGACGGCTTTATAACAGTCCCCAGCTTCAGGGCATTCATAAGCTTCTCTTGGCCCAGATTCTGAAATGTTCTAGTCCCTTCTAAAGCTGAGGACCAAGAAGGAGGGAGGTCACACATTGGACGACTCCTAAGACTGAGGGGACAGGCAGATTGTGGGCGTTGTACCTTCAGGAGCAAAGGCTGCAGGTTCCCAGCCAGTGACTGCTCACAAGAGTGTGGCCAGGCTGTGCTCCTGGCCTCACGGGTATGTTCACTGCGTGGCCCCTCTGTGCCCCACCCTGATGGCAAGGCCTGGAAACTTAGTGCCAGGAGTCAGCCAGTTTCACCTGTCACCTTCCCACCGACACATGGTATTTTTTTAAAGAATATTTATTTTTTTACATCAGTCAGTAACACAGCTCACTGGGACGCAGCTCTGGGGGTTCAGGGTTAGGTTAGCTGCCACGACTAGGGGTTACCTATGACAGCTTCCTTTACTGAGCTGTCGGGAGCGCTGTCTCCCTCCTGGCACAGCTGATAGCAGGAAGACTTTAGGCCTAGTCTCCCTCAAGGCAAGAGCTCGTGGCCACAGGGTGCCGCCACTGCCACCGAACTCCGGAGCCCACCAGCCGCCTCCTGCTTCTAGATACCTCCGTTTTGAGACCGCTGTTGGATCCTGGATAGTCGTGGCTGGCTGCCGAAAGTGCGCAGCCCTGCCCACAGGGCGGGGCCCCTCAAGTTTACTCCACACTGGAGCTAGCTTCCTTATTTAGGAGGAGCAGGTCTAGAGTAACCTGCAGGTCCTCAGAGGTCTGTATCTGGCCCCGGCTAGGGGAGGTGGTTACAGAGTGGCACTGAGGCTGGGGAGCCACCTGTACTGTGCACATTGCCCAGCTCTACAGATTGTTTCTTTTATAAGATGCATGCCAAACGTGTGTTCCACCCTTTCTTTTCCTCCTATGATTTTTTTTTTGTTTGTTTTTTGTTTTTTCGAGACACGGTTTCTCTGTGTAGCCCTGGCTGTCCTGGAACTCAGGCTGGCCTCGAACTCAGAAATCCGCCTGCCTCTGCCTCCCAAGTGCTGAGATTAAAGGCGTGCGCCACCACCGCCCGGCCTCCTCCTATAATTTGTAACATACATTTTACAACTGGAAACTTTTGTACACTCAAATAAACACTGATTTTAACTGCAGCCTCGTTGATCCCGATAGGAGCGGCGAGGACTCTATTGTACGCATGCGCAGCGGGGAGGTACGCGACGAAAAGACCCTGGCCCGGCCCTTTCTAGGGCGTCAGAAGTCAGTTTGCGCGTGCGGGAAGTTGCACAGCCTTCTGGGAATTGTGGTTCGGGTTTCGTGTCCTTCTATAAGCCAAAGGACGGTGTTTAGGGTCAGCGCGCACAACCTTGTGGGAGGAGTCTGAAGTTTCCCATAGAGCGCACGGGTTTGTGGGAGGTGTAGTTTGACTTGTTTCCATGGTGACTAAGGCCACAAATTTGTCAGACTGGCGACGACGCGCGCTGTCTTGTGGGAATCGACACAGCCTCTGTTTCCCGTGGTGCCTCGGCTTCCGGCGCGTACGGTCCGCGCGCGCGACCGCGGCCCGGTTGACTGAGCAGCCATGGACAGTAGCTTCGGCTCGGACTTCGGAGGCACGGGCGGCGGGAAGCTGGACCCGGGGGCCATTATGGAGCAGGTGAAAGTGCAGATAGCCGTGGCCAACGCGCAGGAGCTGCTACAGGTACGGGGCGCGCCGGGGTTGGTGGCGGGGTTCCCCAGGTGAGTCCCCGCTGAGGCCTGGCATGTGTCCACAGAGGATGACGGACAAGTGTTTCCGGAAGTGCATCGGGAAGCCCGGGGGCTCCTTGGATAACTCGGAGCAGGTGAGACACCCCGGGAACCCGGGGATGGTGACGGGCGTAGGGTCTGGAGCTTCGGGGGGGGGGGGTTTAAGGGATCTGCGCGTGCGCGGCCTTTAGCCCTAGCCTACTGAGGAGTTCTGCGCGTGCGCACAATGAGACTCGGGCTTCTGCGCTGTGTAGGTGCAGCCTTAGTGGGGGATCCTCGGGTCGGGTGACCCTAACCCAGTGAGGGATCCCCTCCGCGCTTTGCAGAAATGCATCGCCATGTGCATGGACCGCTACATGGACGCCTGGAACACTGTGTCCCGCGCCTACAACTCTCGACTGCAGCGGGAACGAGCCAACATGTGACCGGGACCTGTGCCTCCGGACACCGTGCTCTGGTCGGAACTGTTTTCCCTACGAGAAAGGGCGGCTCCTTCCGGCCGCCCCGAAGTCTGGCAGTATGGAGGGCTCAGGGGTCGAGGCCTCTCCCCGGGCTGCTGCATCCAACTCAGTCTCAGAAGAGAATGAGGACCCGTTCGAGCGCGGGGATCTGGCTGGCCCCACTGACCTGTGACCTCATGAGAGCAGGCCAATAAATCGCTGCTGGGGCAGAAAAGCTGGCGTGTCACCTTACTGCTTCAGGTCCCTTCCCCAGAGTAGGCCCCGACCTCCCAGGGTATCTTTGTTCTTGGTGTCAGTGGGCTGACATCAGGTGCTTCGTCATTCCGGGTAGAGAGCAGCCTAGGATAAACATCATGGCTCCATGCAGCTCTCACCTGTTATGCATGAGGCCCTGGGTGCCATCCCCAACTCTGAATAAACCAAGTGTGGTGCACACCTATCGACCCAGCGCTTGGGGGTGGGGGTAAGTGTGGAGGCAGGAGGATTGCTACATGAGACTCTGTCCCACAACACCAAAGGCACCAGAGGAGCCGAGTTGGAGACATGGCCTGCTCCCGGAGACGCGTCGACAGAGGTGCTGAGCCAGTGGAGAAGGGACTCCGTTTATTAGAACAACATACACAGTCACAGCCTTTCCGGTGGACTCCCCACCGAGAGTCGGTGGCCGTCATTCCTGGATGTTCTGGCCTATCCATCCTAGCACCGCAGACACTCGAGTGTAGACACCTGGAAACTGGGGCCTGCCACAGCCGTAGCCCCAGCTTGTGACCCCAGTTAGCACCCATTGGCCAGATGGCTCCCTGCAGGCCAGGGGTCCCCCTGCATCACCCTGAAGGAGAGAATGTTCTCAGACCAGCAGCCCTTGGTAGCGGGCATGACTCCTGCAGTTGTAGGTCTCTGTGGGCACTAACAAGGACCCTGAGTGGGAGAGAGGCTGCCAAAGAGCCTCGCCTTTGCCGTGTGGGAAGTGGGTTCAGTGCTAGCGTGCTTTGCTTTGTTACTTGACCGGCTGTGCCTCAGCCAGGCCCTTGTCCGGAGGACCAGCCTGTGTGCGAGCTCTGCAGGGGTAGACCAGAGGGGGCGCTGAACAGTTATCTTTATTTTCCATTGCAGTGACAAGGAGTGGTCGTGTGAACCTGGAAGTATGTGGTGGCCAGGTGCCAGCTGTCTGTAAGCACAGCCTTTTTATATGATTCCTGGGGATCTGTGCTCAGTCCTCCCGTTTACACAGCAACCATGGCACAGAACACAGATCTCCCTGTACCGAGACACATCTATATGTGTTGTTGGGCAGGCTGGTCTCAAACCCGGTAATGGCCCTGCCTCAACCCTCCAGCAGGATGTGGGGTCGGGAAACCGCGTCTGTCTCTGAACGCTCAGTTGTGAAATGTGATGTCCCCAGAGTCAGGTGAGCTGGGAAGACTTGAGCAGGCTCAGTGGGAAGATGGGGTCGCACAAGCGTGAGGACCCAAGTCAAACCCCAAAACCCAGGTGAAAAGCCAGGTGTGGCAAATGTGAATGGCGCCAGGACTAGGAGATGAGACAGGAGGATTCCTGGGACTTCTTGCCTCAAAGGGTGGTGGCTGTGCAGAACTTCGGGCCAGCCTGGGCTGCACACATTGACTAAGAGAACCCCTGTTGCTGGGCGGTGGTGGCACACGCCTTTAATCCCAGCACTTGGGAGGCAGAGGCAGGCGGATTTCTGAGTTCGAGGCCAGCCTGGTCTACAGAGTGAGTTCCAGGACAGCCAGGGCTACACAGAGAAACCCTGTCTCGAAAAACCAAAAAAAAAAAAAAGAGAGAGAGACCCTGTCTCCACTCACCGAGCAGCTGTCCACGCCACCCTGCGGGAAGCCTGCGCACAACATACGACTGCTGATCTGCACCGGGTAGAAGCGGCGACATGTCTGTTCACTAAGGACCCTCACCGCGGCCTTCTGCAGCTGCCGCGTCATGGAGCCTGTGGGATCCGGGAAGTAGGTGTGGGTGCGAAGGGTCTCCAACGACCCCTGGGTGGCGCCCTACGCACGCGTGCCTACCTCCCTCGCGCAGCGAGCCCCAGCCGGTGATGACGCAGCGCGCGCCGTCAGGGGGCCGCGCGGGACCCGGTAGGCAAATGGGTCGCACCGAGCGACTGCGGCGCACGGGCCCGGCCAGCTCCAGCAGCGCCACGTCGTAGTCCAGTGTGTAGATGTTGTAGAAAGGGTGACGATAGATGCGTGCCACGCGCTCCAACTGGCCCTCCGCGCTGCTCAGGAATGGGGTGCCCAGGAAAGCTGCCCACTGCATGGGGTCCCCATAGCTGCAGGGCGCGCGTATGTGTGGGCAGTGTTACCGCCACACTCCTGCCCGAGACACCGTCCCAGTGGAAACAGATTGCTCTGTCCCCTGCCCAGCTCAGAGAGTGTCCCTTTAAGGGGACACCACAACTGCCTCACACACCCTCTGGAGAACTGAGTGTCAAGGCTCTGGACCCCCACTAGGTCAACTAATGGAAATGGGGAACACACACACATCCGTGCGCCGGACAACCACAGGCTGACGGAGCGCCAGCAGCCCCAGTCATTTCTACTAGGGCTCTAGGTGCTCAACGCTCCAGAGTGCGTCTCCCTCCTGTCCCAGGACCTTCACATCATGGGACAATCTGACCCTTTCACCTTGTGACCAACAGGCACATGAACACATGTTGGGGGTCCCTTAAGGGACCCCCCATGTCCAGAACCCTGCCAAGGAGGGACCGTGCCTTCTGTTTGGTGGTCTTGGGGGACTGGGGCCAAATTGCAGAGGTAGGCTTGGGAAGGGCACCCAGAGCAGGACTCACATGTCGAAACAGTGTGCTGCAGACAGAAGCCACCTCTCGGCCACCAGTACTGCCCCACAGCGGTGTTCCCTGCGCCGCAGCCACAGGCTCACTTGCCAGGGCCACTCCCCAAGCGAGGCTGCGCTGCCGCCCACTATCCGGGTCAGGCCCCCGGGGGATGCCAGGCCGCAGTCTGTGGAAGAACAAGTATGGTAAGCCGGGTGCAGAGGGTCTTCCTCCTACCCACAACGAGGCTGGGACCCCAACCCAGCACTCTGTGCCCCGAGGGAGGGGCAGAGGGTAGTCTCAGGTAACTTCCAGCTGGCTTCTCTTTCCCAGCCTCAACCAATACAAAAGGAACCCAGGGAAAGAAAGACATCTAAGGCCCCATCGGAGGAGTGGGGAATGAAGGAGAGTGATTTCAGAGACTGCGCGGTCCCCTTCCTAAAGTGAGCAGCGGGCACTGGCACCGGGAGCCGGCGCCCACCTCGGGCCTTCCCTGGCTTTCCGGCTGAGAGTTCCCAGGCCTCTGCAGTGACCAGGGTCAAGGTCAGATTGAGCTGAAGGTCAGGCTGGGAACGCTCCGGTGTGGGGTCTCCGGAGGCACAGGGCTTCTAGTAAAGGCCCTGCTGTGACCCCCAAGGGCCCGCTGCCTCTGCACGTAGTCCTGACTCCATCTGCTGTTTCAAAGCCACTCAACACCGCCTCCATATTGCTTCAAGTGGAGGAGCAGCCTCGCTGGTCCAGTGCTAAGATGTCACAGTAACCCAACAGTAATGAGAGGAAGGGGTGAGAAAGGTCTAGCCTATTTCCTTCGTGAACTCACCCTGGGCCAGTGTCCCTGCAGCAGGGAGTCACAGCTGGGGTGCCTAGGTGTGGGGGAGGCACTCGGACAGTGGGAGGCAGAAACAGCCCCCTCATCAGCTCTCCAGCCTGCCTACCTGAGGATCCCCAGCAAGGGGACACTGTCCCTCTCTGCTCATGCCACACCCACAGATGCCCAGGGGCGGTGAGAGCCGATGACACCAAGCAGACACCGGTCATGTCCTCACCTCTGCAGATGGTGTACTTTTCCCAGCTTTTGTAAAACGTTGAGGCTTTGAGACACTATCTCAATATACACGCAGCCAGAAAGGCCTTAAAGTCCAAGCAACTCTCTTGCCTCAGCCTCCAAGACTTTTTGGTTTTTCGAGACAGGGTTTCTCTGTGTAGCCCTGGCTGTCCTGGAACTCACTCTGTAGACCAGGCTGGCCTCGAACTCAGAAATCCGCCTGCCTCTGCCTCCCAAGTGCTGGGATTAAAGGCGTGCGCCACCACTGCCTCCAAGACTTAAGGCATGTAGTACCACACCCAAGCTGCAAAGGCTTAGCTGAGGCGTTACTCCTCTCTCCAGCCGGCTCGTTCTCTCTCCCTCCCTCTAGAGATGCACTCCTCTCCTCTTTTTATTTTATTTGAACATTCCTGGACTGGGCTGGACCACTCCCCCAGTCCCTCACTGAGGGAATCTGCGCATAGGCTCCACCCTGACCACGCCTCCAGCCATGGGGGCAGGATTCTAGGCGGGGCTTCACCTCTGAGCTCTGTCTTTGTCCTTACTGTTTGCTGATTGGAGGTGCTCTCACTAAGTAGTTGATCACTAGTCTAGAAAGCCCCTCATAGCCCAGGCTGGCCTGGAATTTGTGATGCTCCTGTCAAGTAGCTGAGATAACAGGTGCTTGCCTTTAGGCCATTAGGAGGATCAGGAGTTCAAGGTCAGCCTCAGCTACTGAGTAGGTCCTAGGCTGGGAGGGGACTTGACAAACAACCAGAACACATTAAGTAAAGAACGAAACCGGAGCTGGAGAGCTGGGTCAGCGGGCACGGTTGTGTGCAAGCCTTTGACTCCTGCAGGGACAGTGGCAAAGGCAGGAGGTTGGCTGGGACTTGCTGCTGAAGCCCAGTGGCTGCAGGTTCAGTGAGGTGCCTTGCCTCGGAGGGGCACTGTGCAGTGATAGACGATGGCATTCCTAGCCTTGCTGGAGTGGGACACAGATGCCCCCTCTGGCCTCTGCATGCACACACAAAGAAACGGACAGAAGATGTCGGGACGGAGGCACACACAGCAGGACATGGGGAGAGTGCCCTCTGCAGGCTGGGCAGGGTACCGCAGGACCCTGACATCGCGCCCCAGCTTTGGAACCATTGGATGGTGTGTCTTCTGCACCATCGTCGTGCTGTGACAGGGAGCGGCCTGAGTCATAGCCTGTGTCACCATACCTGGCAGGTGAGCGCCCGGAGCATTCGGGGCTGGTGTCTGTCCGCTGGTGGTGGTACTCCTGGCAGACAATGTCGTGTTGAGTGGTCTAGTAGTCACTCTGATGGTGGCCCTGGGGGTAGCAGCTCTGCCAGTGGTGGCTTCTGGGCTAATGAGGCCAGCAGTTGTGGTTCTGGGGGGCTCGCTAGGGATGAGCCGTGTGCTGGAGGTGTGGGGGCGAGCCGTGGAGCTGGGGTCTGAGGACATGGCCTTCAGGATCCAGTCCTTGAGCCGTGTGATTCGTGCATACACCCCGGGTTTCTTAGCTTGGGCACAGCCAATGCCCCAGCTCACAATGCCGGCCAGGTAAAAGACACCAGGTGTCTCTTCACATGCCAGGGGGCCACCAGAATCACCCTGCAGGAGGATACCAACAAGCCTGTGTGGAACACCCGTCCATGGAGCAGAAAGGCCCCACTCCCATTGGACATCACGTTTCACATTCAGGCTTGGCTGTGTGACCTTAGGCAGATCCCTTTCCTTCTCTGATCCTTCATCAATTTTTGTTTTGTTTTTTTTCAAGACAGGGTTTCTCTGTGTAGCCCTGGCTGTCCTGGAACTCACTCTGTAGACCAGGCTGGCCTCGAACTCAGAAATCCGCCTGCCTCTGCCTCCCAAGTGCTGGGATTAAAGGCGTGCACCACTGCCGCCCGACCGTCAATCATTCTTGTTTTTCCTTTTTCAGTACTAGGTTGGAACTCAGGACCTCAAACAGGCAAGTGCCCCACTCAGCCACTCCCGGAGCCCAGGCAGGAGCTCCAGGCATCCCTGTGGCACCCACCTGGCAGGAGTCGACTCTGCCCTCCAGGAAGCCGGCGCAGAGCATGCGGTCGGTGAGAGAGAAGTTGTACATGGCCCCACACATCTTCTGCTCTATGATGCCCACGGACGCCTTCTGCAAGATGTCGGGCTTGGTGGCTGCCAGGAAAGAGGGCATCAAGCGGGGCCAGCAGGCGCTGTCTCTACCCTGGGTCCAGCCAGCAGAGCCCACAGGAATTTTTGCTTTGTTTTGTTTGAGACAGGGTCTCATTGTGTAGCTCTGGCTAACCCGGAACTCATCGAGATCCTCCTGCCTCTACCTCCCTGATGCTGATTAAAGGTGTGTGCCCCCACACCTGGGTTTCACAGGAATTTTCGTTTGTCCTTGTGGGGGTGGGGAACCCAGGACCTTTGCACATGCTAGACAAGTGCTCAACACACCTCAACTCTTGCATTCGTTCTTTAGAGTCTCACTATGTAGCCCAGGCTAGCCTTAAATCTATGATGCTCCTGCCTCTGTCCCTGAGTGCTGGGAAGACAGGTGTAGGCCACCATTCCCATTTTGACAAACTTGTCCATAAAGGACTAGAATAGTAGTTCTTGACCCTTCTGGGGTCACATATCAGAGATCCTGGATATCAGATCTTTACATTACAATTCATATCAATAGCAAAATTATAATTATGAAGTAGCAACAAAATGACTGTGTGGTTGGGGTCCCCACGACATGAACTTTATTAAAGGGCTGTCGCAGTCCAAAGGCTGGGAGCCACTGTGCTAGGGCATAAAGAGTATCAGCTTTATAGCCGAGATCACCTCTCCGGCCCTGTGGAAGACAACCCTGTTAGTGAATGGCTGTGGAAGGGGCCATGTGGCAATAAAGCCTGGTTTATACCCAATCCGTGGGCTGCATGTGATCTCCGGCATAGCGCGAGGCTGGTGGCTCAGGGCTGAGGGACTAAAGACCACTCGGTCAGCAGGAACATTTTTTGCAGCCATGGACATCTGGTCAATGAATGTATGGCTCTTGTACCAATAAAACTTTATTTATACACACACATGAGCGCCCATATGTAGAACGTAGGAGAGAGACATGACGCGGCTCTTAGGACGTGGGGTCGGCACAGAGGAATGAGTGGTTGAGGACCCAGGTGAGGAAAGCCAAGCCGCATCCCTCCCAGGCCAGGCCCCGGACACACAGTCACCATCCCCTGTCTGGGACCTGCTCACCATTTCCCTCCTGCATGTTGCCCCAGCCTGAGATCATACACTTCCGGCCCACGGGGAACTTGTGGATGGCCAGGGGGAGACAGACCGGCTGGATGTACTTGTTGAAGACCAAGGGCTGGGCCAACTCCAGCAAGGCCACGTCAAAGTCCAGGATTCCTGGGTTGTAGCGGGGGTGCAGGGCCACCCTTCGCAGCCCCAGCTTCACGGGGCTCCCGCCGACACCCAGCAGGGACACGGTGCCCAGGTGCGCCTGCACCTGCTCCACTTTGGTGCTGCAGAGACAGGACCTCAGCCACTCCCACCCCGCACCCCAGAAGGCCCTGCTGGAGAGCGCTTGTACCCTCGGAACTCTGCCTTTGCCGCTGACCGAGACCCCATGAATGTTTTCAACAAATGTTACAACGTTTATGAATGTTGTAGGTTACCCCGGCCAGAATCTCCCCACTATGGAGCCAGAGCCACAGGGTTGTGGTTCTGGGAGACCCCCGTGTATGAGCATTCAGCGAACAATCCGTGCTTCCTGTTTATTGTCTTGCTTGGTTAGGTTTGCCAGTGTTGAGCCTGGCAGACAGGAAAGCACCGCACTAGCTAGCTGGTGCTTGCTGCGTGCGGTGAGGGTCTGCTAGTGGGGCTCTTGGGAGGCCTTACTGGTTGAAACAGTGGGCGGCGGACAGCAGCCAGCGGTCACCCACCACAGTGGCTCCGCAGAAATGTCTGGATCCTTCCTTCAGGCTGGCCTGCCAGGGCACCTCCCCAGACACGGCGCTGATCCCGCCCACAATCCGAGTGGCCTTGTCCATCGCGGGCCTGGCCCCGCACTCTGCCAGGGAAGAGGAGAGACCGGGATGGGGGTGGAGCCGTCATCTGCTCTGGGTTCACCCATTCTGGGCCTAGAGTAACCTGCACACAGAGTAATTGGGATGTCGCCCAGGGCGACAGGGTTGGTGTGAGATGGAAACCTCTACTTGCAATGCCTGAGATCCCCGGATGAGATTCACGGGGACCCACAATGCCACATCTACATGGTGGCAAGTGCCTGTCATCCTGGCGCTCAGAAGCTGAGGCAGGGGGATTGTTCTGAGTTTGAGGTCAGTCTGGGGTACAAAAGATGGTGTCCCAGAAGGGTGGGAAGGAGAGAAGGAAGAGGGACAGAAGCAGACACAGGGCTGGCTGGGATAACCGGAGAGTCAGAGGCAGGTAAGAGAGAGAAGCAAACCACAGCGGAGGCAAAACTCACAACCTGGACGGGGTGTGGCACGGCCCTTGTCTGGGGTACAACCAGGCTGGGGTTTCAACTTCCAGCATCACAAAATACACACACACAAAAAAAAAAAACCCAAGAGATTCAAGGCTGATAAAACACAGAGGTGTGCAGGAACAGGGATGGTACCCAGCAGGACCACACTGATCACCACAGACTCATGACCCAGCCTCCTCAGGTAGCACGTGTAACTTCCCGCTGGCTTTGGGAGTCACTCTAACTGTGCCATCTTGTGCAGCCTCATTTCCCATGCACCTCAATTATACTTTTAATGACACCAGCAGTGGTGGTCTTTAATCCCAGCACCTGGGAGGCTGAGGCAGGAGGATCTCTGTGAGTTCACAGCTAACTTGGTCTACATAATGAACTTCATTCTAGCCAGGCCTCATAGTGAAAAAAAATTGTTTTAAAAAAATAAAATTTGGGGCTGGAGAGATGGCACAACAACTAAGAGCACTGGCTGCTGTTCCAGAGGACCCAGGTTCAATTCCCAGCACCCACATGGCAGCTCACAACTGTAACTCTGGGATCTGACACCCTCATACAGACATCCACTCAGGCAAAACATCCAATACAGACAAAATTAAAATAAAAATTCTTTAAAAAAAATGTATTCCCAAAGACCTGAGGAATGACCAACCTGTGACAGATGTGTGTGCTCATGGCAGACACTGGTAATAAATCCCCTACTGATTGCTTCATGGCAAATATCAATAAGCAGTTACCAATTTCCCACCGAATGTCAAGACAGATGCCAATAATAAATTGCCTATCTCCCATCAAGCTCCTTCATGGCAGACACCAATAATCAATCACCAATTTCTCACTGAGGATGCAAGGCAGACATTAGCAATCAATCACCAACCCTCTATTTACAGACATCCGGGGTAGAGGCAGTAGCCATCAAACCTGATAAGCTCAGTTTAATTCCCTGAAAGCCAGTGGTGGAAGGAGAAAACCGATTCCTACAAGTTGTCCTCCGGCATTGCTTTCCCTCCATATCCCCCCCCAAACGAAATCAGTAATCGGCTGTTACTCCCCCACAGTGTTAAGGCAGACATCAATAGTTAATCACACCCAGCCTTGGGGGTGCACGCCTTTAATCCCAGGCAGAAACAGGCAGATGTCTTTGAGTTCAAGGCCAGCCTGGTCAACACAAAGAGTTAAAGGACCGCCAGGGCTCTAAAAGAGACCATATCTCAACATCTTCCTCCCCCAAAACTTGTAGTCAATCAGCAATCCCTCCGGTCTTTCCTGACAAGACACTGAGCATGTCAAGATTTCAATTAGATACCCATCTTCAGCCAGTGTTGCCTGGCAGACATCTGATCGCTTGCTGAATCCCTCAAGAGCTAAGGAGACAGATGTGGATGGAGAATCTATTAGCAATCTTTTCCACCGAGAGCTTGGTGACAGACCTCAGTAATCGATCAGTATTCTCTGCCATTCGGCTGAGGGGAGGCGGTACTGATCTGACCCCGCCTGGGAGGGGACACCTGCCCAGAACCCGTTATACCTTGTGGCTTGGCCGCAGTGCTGGGGTGCAGTGGCACAGGGCTGGGGGCAGCGGTGAGTTTAGCAGAGGTGTTGGGCACCCGGCTCTCAGGGCTGGTAGGCCAGCGAGTGCTGGGGGTGGCGGGCGCTGGAGCCGCGGTGGGGACCACAGGCGCGTCAGCCGCCCGGGTCACCTCCAAGATCCAATCCCGCAGCCTGGTGACTCGGGTGTAGACCCCTGGGCGCCGCGCTTCTGCACAGCCGATTCCCCAGCTCACGATGCCAGCCAGGAAGAACCTTCCGGAAGGCTCCTCGCAGACCAGGGGTCCCCCGGAGTCACCCTGGAAAACAAAGGCACACTCAGCTTGGGGGCGGGGGATTCTCCGACGACATTCGCCAGAGTCAGCCCAGGGCCCGGGCTCACGGACAGGGCTGTGGACAGAGACAGCCGCAGGTCGCTAAGGAGCCTGTGGCCCCGCAGGCCCGGGCAGGAGCAGCGGCGAGGAGAGCAAATGTGACGTCATTTCACGCGGGCAGGGAGCCGCATACCTTTGCGTGATTATTCATTTAGATATTCATGTGGTGAGTATTTAGTCTGTGTTTATAGTCTGTGCACCACTTTTGCGCCTGGTGCCCTCAAAGGCCAGAAGGCATCAGATTCCCCCAAAACTCTTAACCACTGCGCCATCTCTCGGGACCCAGCACTCGGGAGGCAGAGGCGGGAAGAGCTCTGTGAGTTCGAGGCCAGTCTGGTTTACAGAGAGATATAATCCAGGGACAGCCAGGGAGACACAGAGAAACCCTGTCTGGAAAAACCAACAAAACTAAATAAAAATATGCAATGACTTATAATGCTTATAAAATACAGTCAACTACAACGGCTCAGCTATGACACTTTTGGCTTGTTTTCCTCTTGAGACAGGGACTCACGTAGCCCAGGCTGGCCTCAAACTCCTTCTATGGCTCAGGACGACCTTGAACTCCCGACTCTGCTGTTTCCGCCTGAGTGCTGGTTTGTTCCACGTACCGTCTACTTGCTTGTTCTCCATTGGGAGGGGACAGAGGGTAACAGTTTCACCCTGGCAGCCCACCTGGCAGGAGTCCACCTTTCCATCCAGGTAGCCGGCACACACCATCCTGTCTGTGAGCGAGTGGCCGTACAGGCTGGAACACAGGCTCTGGTCCAGCAATTCCACTGTGGCTTTCTGAAGGACCTCCGGCTTCACCACTGCCCGCGGGCGACAGAGAAAAGCAGGTGAGAGCGCCGGACCCCCAGCAGCCACTTTGAGCCAGGAGACTAAATACTATTTCCTCTTCAGGTTCTCAAGCTGCTGGGCCCACCTCACCCCAACATTCACATCTACTTAGGCACTAACAGGCATCAAGCCCTCACCTCTTCCCCCGACACATGCTAGACCGTATCTGCTGCTTCTGCCATGCGCATGCGCTCAGGCCCCAACCCCCGACTTGCCATAGGGTGAACTCGCTCTCCCGCCCAACAGCTCAGCCCCAACCGAGCGGCATTCACCACCTGCCGCTTTATAGGCTTTCGTTGTTTTCTGAGGCAAGGTCTCTCATAGCCCAGGGTGGTCTTGAACTCACTTTATAGCCAAAGATGACCTGGGACTTCTGATCCTCCTGATCTTAAATTTGGGATGACAGCTGTATGCCACCATTTTTAGCTTTACAAAATTTCTTCTTACTCTTTCTTTACCGGAGGTATGGAACCCACAGGCTCCCCACTTGTTAGCAACCTCCACCCCGGCCACGCCCCCAGCCCCTTACTGGGGGATTCTAGGCCGGGGCTCCACCCCGACCACGCCCCAGCCCTGTTTCTAGTTTTCCCAAGGTCCCCGGGCTGATCCCCTGCCTCAGACCCCCCCAGATTATGAACTCGGAGGCAGCAGGCAGCGTTGCCCTAGTTATCTACTTTGGGCTACGCGGGCTTACGGAAGTCTTCCTTCAGGTAACCCCAGCCCGAGATCAGGCACTTCTTGCGCGGCGGGAAGACGTGCGTGGCCGCGGGGAGGCAGGCGGGCTGCACGTAGCGGCCGAAGGGCAGCGGGCGCGCCAGCTCCAGCACCGCCACGTCGAAGTCCGCCGTGTCCGCGTCGTAGGCGGGGTGCTTGGCGATGCGGAGCACGCGTGCTCGCACGGCGCTGGCCTCCGAACCGCTCAGGTACACGCTGCCCGCCTGGGCGGCCCACTGCGCAGGGTCCTGGAATCTGCGGAGGCCCGAGGGTGCGAGTTCAGGGGGAGCTCCGCGGAGTCGGTAACGTAAGACAGGAAAGGATGCGGGCACAGACTCCTGTGGCCAAGCCTGCCAGTCCGAGTTCAATTCCGGGACACGTAATGGAAGGAGAGCCATGCAAGTTGGCCTACACACAGACACACACACACACACACACAGACACACTCACACACACAGACACACACACTCACATAGACACACACACACAGACACACACTCACATAGACACACACACACAGACACACACACTCACATAGACACACACACACAGACACACACACGGACACACACAGACACACACACTCACATAGACACACACACACAGACACACAGACACACACACACATACATACTCACACAGACTCACACACAGACACACAGACACACACACGGACACACACAGACACACACACTCACATAGACACACACACACAGACACACACACAGACACACAGACACACACACACATACATACTCACACACACTCACACAGACTCACACAGATACACACAGACACACACACACAGACACACAGACACTCACATAGACACACAGACACTCACACACTCACACTCACACACAGACACACTCACACAGATACACACACTCACACACACAGACACACACACTCACAGACACACACACTCACACACAGACACACACACTCACACACACAGACACACACACGTAACGTGGCACGTACAGATGCTAAATAAAAGCTGAGCAGGGTCGTGCACGCACTTGATGCCAGCACCTGGAAGGCAGAGGCAGGCGGATCTGTGAGTTCAAGGACAGCCTGGTCTACGTGCCTAGAAAGTTTCAGGATAACTAGGTAGTGAGAACTTGTTTCAAAATTAAATAAGTAATAAATAAAATGAATGCAGACTAGTAATGTGGGGGGGGGTGCCTGTAACCCCAGCACTCAGGACGCTGGGGCAGGAGGATTATGAATTCCTGGGAAGCCTGGGAAACCTAATGAGGCTTTGTCATAAATATAATTAATTAATTAATTAATTAATTAATTAATTTTAAAAGAGAAAAGATGGTCTGGAGAGATGGCTCAGTGGTTAGAGCACTGGCTGCTCTTGCAGAGGACCCAGGTTTGAGTCCCAGCACCCACATACAAGGTGGGTCACAACCATCTCCAGTTCCAGGGCACTCGAAGCCCACTTCCGTTCTCTATAGGCGTCTGACATGGCACACCAACAGACATGCAAGCAAAACATTCAGAGGCGTAATTAAATAAACCAAAAGGGGGGAGGGAAGAAGAGGGAAGGAGTGGACTTTGGAAAACGGAGGAAGGAGAGGTTTTGGGGAGACAGGTGGGTGGGCCGAGCAGCAGGACTGGCAGCCAAGGCAGGAGGGACTCACTCGTTGAAGCAGTGGGCGGCAGACACCAACCACCTGGCCCCGATGATGGTGGCGCCGCAGAAGTGTTCGTGATTCTCACGAAGGCTGACCTGCCAGGGGAACTCCCCAGGGGCCGCCTCCACGCCGCCCACGATTCTGCCGGCCGACCTCCAGGCAGGCTGCCGGCCACAGTCTGAAAGACACAGGGTCACCAGCCGGGGCCGGGACCCAAGGGCAGTCGTCACTCATCATTTGGCCCCAGGTTCAAGGCATCCCCCACTTGCTACTTGGGGCTGTCCTGTTTTCTTGAACCCCCACCCAGCCTCAGGGATCAAAAATCCAAGGTCACACATATCAGTCGGTGTCAGAGAAAGGCTTAGGTCAGGTGCCCGTGCATGAAGGTCATGTGACCTATCGTTTATTTTTATTTTATTCATTTCTTTCTTTTAGTACAGACTCTTTTACTTGGGCTGGAATAACGCAAGCTGTCCTGGAACTAGTGATCTTCCTGCCTCAGCTCCTGAGTGCTTGGATGACGCTCCTGCACCACCACCACGCCCTGTGGGGCACTAAAGGGCCAAGCCCACCATGGGTGGTGTCAACCCCTAGGCTGGAGATCCTGGGCTATAGTGAGAGAGCAAGCCCAGGCTACCTCCATCCTCGACTTGAGCTCCTGCCCTGCCTTCTCACAAGGGACTGGGAACTAAAATACATGGTTTCCTATCAAGCAGCACAAAGCAGACGGGGACCCTCCTGCTGCCTCCCTGTCAGGCTGACAATCCTGGAAACATTGTTATCCCAATATGTGATAAAATGTCATGGTATTTTCTTCCTTCTTGCTTAGATCTGAGTAATCCTTGCTACTGGCAGCATAGAGCGCGAGGCTCCCACTCTGCTCTCTCTGGTATTGTCCCCTCCGGGCACCCTCACAGACGCAGGCTGCAGGCACTGACCACACTGAGCCTCGTCAGAGCCATCGGCGCAGTCCACCCTGTCGTCACACTCGGGGTTCTCTCTGCTCACGCACTGACTGTTCTGACAGGAGAAGGCATTCCCGGGGCACTGGCCTGGAAGCAGAGAACCAAGCTGGGGCCCGGAACCTCCACAGTGTAAACTTCTGTGAGCTTCCTACTTATGTCTGGAGTCAGAGACAGAGCTAGACGACGTGTGTCAGGCGTGTGTGTGAGACAGGGTCTCTCTGTGGAGTCTTAGATGGTCAGAAACTCACATGCAGACGGCTCTGGCCTTGACCTCACAGAGATCCACCTGTGCCTGCCTCCCAGTCACTGGGATTAAAGGTTTTGGTTTTTAGGATAGAATTCTGTCACCTTCTGTGGTGGCTGATCTTAACGGTCTGTCTGCTTGGTGGGATCTAGAAACAGTATGGAGACAAGCCTCTGCCCATCTGAGAGGAGGTCAGAGCCGCAGTTGGTCACCTCTCTCTGCTTCCTGACTGAGGACTCCGCCTCCCACTCCTGCTGCCACGCCCTTCCCGACATGTTGGACATCAGAACTGTGGCCAAGGTAAGCCCTCCCTCCCTTAAGTTGCCTGCATCAGGTGTCTTGTCACAGTAACAGAGGAGTGACAGAAAAACATAAAAACAAATAGTGGCTGGGAACTGGGAACGGGAGGGGACACCTTTAACCCCAGCTCTCAGGAGGCAGAGGCAGGCAGAGCTCTGAGTTTGAGGCCAGCCTGGGCTACATAGTGAGACCTTGCCTTTTAAAATAAACTGCCCAATAGCATATCTAGCTGTCAGGTCTGGCTCCCCTGGCCCACAGCTCCTGCCTTATCTTCCGGGGCAGCTGGAGGCCTACAGGAGCTGCACTCGTCATCCCCAGAGAGGAGCTGAAGAGACTCCAGGGGGCTGAGCTGGGGCCCCAGGCCAGTCCTACCTGACTTGAAGTCCCTCTCAGTCACCGGACCATCACACCTTCCTGAAGCAGAACAAAGCCAAGTGAGAAGTGAGCAATGGGTCATGCCTGTCGCTGAGGTTGAGGCAGGAGGATTGTGAACCTGAGGCCAGCCTGGGCCATATGAGGAGGTCCTCTCTTGCTCCCTCTCCCTAAAAGGTCAGCTGCATTGAGCACTGGATCTTCAGGACATCTGCTGCAGGTGGTGGCAGAACCACCAACACTTTGATCCTGTCTTCAACTTGGCTGTGAAGAGCCCAGCCCCATGAGGCTGGCAGCCACTGTCAAAGCAGGAACATGCCTGCCACTGCAGAATTTTCTAGAAGATGAGCTGAAGTGGCAATCTGTGCCACTTGTGTCAGCATCAAGGAAAAGTGAGGTCAAGTGACAAGCGTTTATGGGCTGAAAGGTCTGACCCGGTTTCTAACTGCCCCTCCCAGTCTTACCTCATTCCATCTGTAGACCAGGCTGGTCCAGAACTTAGAGATCTGCCTGGCTCTGCCTCCCAAGTGCTGAGATTAAAGGCGTGCGCCACCACTGCCCGGCTAGATATTTTAATTAATTTATGGGTAGGGTGTTTTGCATATGTGTGTGTGTATCCAAGAGGGCACAGGATCCCCTGGAAGTGGAGCAACAGAGGCTGTGGGCAGCCATGTGGGTGTTGGGAAGCGAGCCCAGGATATCTCCAAGAGCAGCCAGTGATCTAGCCACTGGGACCCCACTCTAGCACCAGGACTCTTGAATTGTATCATAGCCATCAGAACAGGTCCAATTTAGAATGTGTGACGCGTTTAGTTCTGGTATTTCCTGATTTGTCTTTGGGACCACGGTGACAGTGTGGGTGAGACATGCACACTGCAGCAGAGGGCGCGGGGGCCTGTGTGTCGCCCTCTTTCCATCAGGGGGGAGGAGTTTTTAAAAGTTGAAGTTCTATGCAGTTTGAGCTACGCACCGCCCCCGACAGCCCTTTGTCTCCCAGACATGGCAGCCACCCACCTACCTGTCAGCTCGATTGACGTGACATTGCCGTAGGCAGCCAGGGAAAGACCTTGTCCCTGCAGCCTTGCCTGGATTCCCTTCTGCAAGATGTCTGCTTCCTGCTCCAGGCTCAGTGGCTGGAGGGCTCGGAGCAGAAAGTGTAGCTGGAAATGCACAATCACGCTGGAATTGCCATCCCTGCAAGCAGGAGGGGAGAGCCTTGAAGGCAGAGAGCAAGCTCACTGCTGGGAATTCCATAATCTTCTGGAAGGTTCTGGAATAATCTATAATCTTCTGGCATCTCCAAGATGTCTACCAAGGTTGCTATCCCCTCACAGAGTCCCCAGCTTACCTGTAGCTGAGCACTGTGCAGCCTGTGCAGCTCGATTCTAACTCTGTTTTCTGGAAACTACTCACAAACTGCAACAGAGATTGCAGAGTTGACGCTAAAACCACAGTGAGATGGGACCACACAGCCACAGATCAGGCAGGGAGAAGG
>NW_021604654.1:796940-807961 GCF_004785775.1 Grammomys surdaster
GTGGGTGGGTGGATGGATGGATGGATGGGTGGGTGGATGGATGGATGGATGGATGGGTGGATGGATGGATGGGTGGGTGGGTGGATGGGTGGATGGATGAGTGGATGGGTGGGTGGGTGGATGGGTGGATGGATGGGTGGATGGATGGATGGGTGGGTGGGTGGATGGGTGGATGGATGGATGGGTGGATGGATGAGTGGATGGGTGGGTGGGTGGGTGGGTGGATGTGTGGATGGGTGTGTGGGTGGGTGGGTGGATAACAGACTGATACACAGCACACGACCCACTCTAACACTGAAGCAGCATGCAGCCGTGAACAGGTGAGGTCTCTGACATGTACCCAGCATGCCGGAACCTTGTGCACATTGTGCTCAGTATGAGACCAACACAGAATGGACTCCATGATAGAAATGTCACGTCTGTCTAGTCGGTGGACTCAGAGCACTGGGTCTCCCCTGTCCACCTCCCCCCTCAGCATCTACCCAGCTGACCCTGCCTCCAGGCCCCAGCGGTACTCGCCAGCGTCTGCAGAGCAGGCGTGAGCAGACGGTAGAAATCGGAGTTCTCCTGCTGCAAAAGGCGTGTGAAACGGATGCCCCGTAGCTCTGCTGTGTGCTCCACGTGGACGCCCTGCGCAGAGAGGAAGGCTGCGGACAAGACCGGTTCCTGGTGAGATGGCCCCACTGTGGGCTTGGGCTCAGTGCCTCCTGCAGCTGCCGAGCCTCCATACACCCAGGAGACCTGACTCCCCTAGGTTGATCAGCATTGCACCTTTGCTGAACTCTGTGGACTCAGCCATCTCTCAGCCTCTTTTTATTCCTTTGAAGCAGGGTTTTGCTCTGTAGGCTGTGGTGGCTTGGACATTACAAAGGTCCCATCCCAGCTGGCACTGCCTGTGCCACCATGTCTCCTAAATGGAGTTTCTGACTCCTCAGTTTCCTCCACTCACGAGGCTGGCACATGAACACTGTGGCATCAGCGTATTTAAGACCAACATGTGCCTCTTAGCAAGTCCAAACTGCAGACAAAAATTAAGTTACAGGGTGGAGAGACAGCTCAGCAGTTTGACTTGGTTCCTAACACCACTGACTCACAGCCTCCTGTGATAGCAATCCCAGTGCGCCTCGCACCCCTACTGGCTGCCGTGGGTACTGCATGCGTATGGCACTCAAGCATACAGGGGAGTAAAAAGCTCATACACAGAAATAAAATTTTAAAAGATTTATTTATTTATTACGAACACAGGATTCTGCCTGAATGTCTGCCTGCAGGCCAGAAGGGGAAACCAGATCTCATTACAGATGGCTGTGAGCCAACATGTGGTTGCTGAGAATTGAACTCGGGTCCTCTGGAAGAGCAGTCAGTGCTCTTAACCTCTGAGCCATCTCTCCAGCCCCAGAAATAAAATTTAAAAACAAAATCTGCCTGGTATTGGTGGTACATCCCTTTTATCCCAGCCCCTAGGAGGGGGGCAGAGGCACATAGATCTCTGAGTTCGAGGCCAGCCTGGTCTACAGAGTGAGTTCCAGGACAGCCAGAGCTACACAGAGAAACCCTGTCTCGAAAAACCAAAAAAACACAAATGAACAAACAAACAAAACCAAAATAACAGACTAGCAAACAGATAGAGTTTGAGTGCTGAGTCAGTCATTCCTCGGGATGGATTTGTGGTTTCATGGGTAAGGGAATCATCCCAATGGGCTGCGTCGCTCAGTGGGTGGAGCACTCTGCAGCAGGCATGAGCCCCGGGTGGTGCCATGGCGGTGTACACCTCTAGTCCCAGCACTTCGGAGAATGAGACACAGAGGTCAGGAGTTCAAAGTCACCTTCAGCAGTAAGAAAGAGTTTGAGGCCTGCGTGGGCTATGTGAGACACCTCTCTCTCTCTCTCTCTCTCTCTCTCTCTCTCTCTCTCTCTCTCTCCAGGGTTTCTCTGTGTAGCCCTGGCTGTCCTGGAACTCACTCTGTAGACCAGGCTGGCCTTGAACTCAGAAATCTGCCTGCCTCTGCCTCCCAAGTGCTGGGATTAAAGGCGTGCGCCACCACCGCCCGGCTCTTCTCCTTCTCAAAATAAGAAAAGTCCTCAAAAATCATCACAAAGGTTTCTGTGCCAGGTGGACTGACAGGAAGCCCTCGAAGGGGCGAGCATAAGGGGCGATGGGAATGCTACTGTGTGTGACAGCACAGCCACTAGGAGGCAACAGTCAGCCACGTCAGGCTGCAGTAACCCAAAAGGTCCAGAAAAGTTTTAATAAATATTAATATAGTTGGGAACTGTAGAGCAATTATCAATTTATTGTTTTTTTGTTTGTTTTTTTGGAGACAATTTATTCTTTTATCTTTTTTGGTTTGGTTTTTCGAGACAGGGTTTCTCTGTGTAGCGCTGGCTGTCCTGGAACTCACTCTGTAGACCAGGCTGGCCTCAAACTCACAAGCGATCCTCCTGCCTCTGTGTCCTGAGTGCTGGACACTAGAAAGTTGCCCAGTTTGTGCCCATTATCATGGTCTCACAGAATAACCTTGCTAACAGGCTGGCTGTGGCTGAGCCTAGCCCCTCACAGAGGGACCCCTAAGCCACTGTAGTCCTGTCTGACCTGGTTGGCGGCATCCTCCTGCTGCAGGCTCCCTGGTGCAGCCTCAGGGAGTTGTCAGAACTGACACGTCTGTTCACTCCCTATCAGACCACAGGGCCAACTGCTTCCCCCGAAGCCCCTTCCCACCCACCGGACACACTCCTGGACCTCTGAGCTTGTCCTTGCCGGCTGCCGGTCTGGCTGGAAGACTGGCCCTTTGACACTTGGGATATCCTTTTGCATGGTCCCTAGCCTGAGGACCCAGGTCTTCCTCCTGCCACTTACCTGAAAGGACTCCCAGGGTCAGGATGGCCATACTGATGACCCCCACTGCAGTGACCACCGTTCGACAATAGCCAGAGTCTGCAGCAGGGACAGGGACATCCTTTGTCACCTCTGGTACAAGTTGTAAGTCCGGTGCAGTGGGCATCATGGCTCAGCACATGTAAGCTCCAGCTAGACACCTGCGAAAAAAAGGGAGAAAGGGGGCTGGAAAGGTGGCTCAGCGGTTAAGAGCACCGACTGCTCTTCCAGAGGTCCTGAGTTCAATTCTCAGCAACCACATGGTGGCTCACAACCATCTGTAATGGAATCTGATGCTGTCTCCTGGTGTGTCTGAAGACAGCAACAGTGTTAGTCATGTACATGAAATAAATATTTTTAAAAATGGAGAAAGGGTTTGTCTGACCTTCAGTCACACCTGGCCTGCAGCCGACAGGAAGGGAGAGGACAGGACAGGCCTAACCTAGCCACTGTCACCCAGTCTCTCTAGAGTGCTAGGATGAAGGATCGATCCAGAAGCCAGAAATAAAAATGTCATGAGCACTGAAGTGTGAGAGCTGGGCCAGCGGCCGGAGCACTGCTGCTCTTGCAGAGGACCCAGATTTGATTTCCAGTGCCCACACTGTGGCTCGAAAACACCTCGAAGTCCAGTTCCAGAAACTGGTGTCCCCCTGGCCCCCGAGGGTAGTGCACTCATGTGTACACAGACTTTAACTAAATATTCCTAAAACGAGACTGCCCAGGTGCGTGTGTGTGATGTCTCACGAAGTTCTGTAGCTGAAGTTTGTCCCTGCAATACTTGTATCAGACTCCAGGGCGGCAAACCTTTTTCTTTTTTTTTTGAAGCCATGTCAGTGCACACCTGTGATTTCAGCACTTGAGAGACACTGGCCAAAGGATGGCTGTGTCTTTGAGGCTAGCCTGGGCTACAGAATGAAGTCTGGTTTTTTTGTCATCAAAAGAAAAAAATTAATAAAACAAATACATAGAGGCTGTACTACAGTTCTGAAAGGGTCAGCAGTTTGGCTCAGGGGGAAGGGCGCTTGCCGACAAGCCTAAGGAGCTGAGTTTGATGCCCCAGACCCACCAGGAAAGAGAGACCTGGCTTCTGCAGGTCACCCCCTTACCTCTGCACACACTTGGGCCCCATGGGTTTCCCCTCACTCATCTTCGGGAAGCCCAGTCCCACATTTGCCGAGGTGTTTTGTTTTTTCCTAAGCCTGTCCTTTCCATGTAGCCAAGGAAGTTTTAAAACTCACAATCCCATCAACACAAGATACTTTTTTTTTTGGTTTTTCGAGACAGGGTTTCTCTGTGTAGTCCTGGCTGTCCTGGAACTCACTCTGTAGACCACGCTGGCCTCGAACTCAGAAATCCACCTGCCTCTGCCTCCCAAGTGCTGGGATTAAAGGTGTGCGCCACCACCGCCTGGCCACAACACAAGATACTTAATTTCATTTGCCAGTGTAGTGGTGTACACCATCAATCAGCACTCAGAGACAGAGGCAGGAGGATCTCTGTGAGTACCAGGCTAGCAAGGTTCTATCAGGGACCAGGCCTCAAGAAAGAAAGAAAGAAAGAAAGAAAGAAAGAAAGAAAGAAAGAAAGAAGAAAGAAAGAAAGAAAGAAGGAGGGAGGGGGGGGGGGGGGGGAGGGAGGGAAGGAAGGAAGAAAGAAAGAAAGAAAAGAAAAGAAGCTGGGCGGTAGTGGTGCACACCTTTAATCCCAGCACTTGGGAGGCAGAGGCAGGCGGATTTCTGAGTTCGAGGCCAGCGTGGTCTACAGAGTGAGTTCCAGGACAGCCAGGACTACACAGAGAAACCCCGTCTTGAAAAAAACTTAAGAGAGAGAGAGAGAGAGAGAGAGAGAGGTGTAACCATTTCATTTCACTGATCTCATGTAGCCCAGGAACTCCTGATCCTCCTGACTCCACCTCCAGATGCAGGGGTGATGAGCACACATTGTGCATTCCCCGAGACCCATGTGGACCCAAGTGGACCCTTTGCTAATCTTGGTATCCCAAGGCTGAGGCCAAGCCAGAGTGACACATCCTTAAGGGGACCTGTCTCTGCCTGAAATGGCCACTCAGATCCTCATGGCCACCATACACAGCAGAGGGAACAGGGCAATGGCCCAGCTGTGACAACACTTAGGTCTTTATTCTTACACTTGAGCTACAGAGCTTCTGGAGGAGAAACAACCCTCAATCTCTCACTGAAGTGAGAGACAGAAGCCACAGAGTAACACTGAAGCCCGAGGTCTGAGCCTCAGACTGCAGGGGAGACCTCCATGACAGTCACATGCACAGCATGCACACACACACATATACACACAGATATGCATACACACCACACATGTGTAAACACACATGCATTCATGCACACATGTGCACCCATGTCCACATGCACACACATACATATACATGTGTGCACACATGAGTATACATGCACATACATACACATGTAGAAACACTCAGGCAATACACACATGCATGCACACATGAGTGTATGTACACACACACACACACACACACACTGTGCTCATCCTGTCCCTGAGGACTTGCTCTTACGGAGCACAAAGCACAGAAGTGCCATTCAGTACTTTCTCTCTGTAGTAATTCTTGTGGAGCTGCCCTAGCTGTAAACACAGAGCCCGAAAAGGAACTGAGTCAACTCTGTGAACCTCGGGAGACCTGAGCTGGGGATACCAGGCATGGTGGCACACACCTGTCACCCCAGCATTCAGGAAGCTGAGGCAGGGGGATTTCTATGAATTCCAGGCAAGCCTGGGCTGCCAAGTGAGACATTGTAACCAAACATGAGGAGGAGGGGGCAGCTGCAAGGGCTTGGAACTCAACTCTGGTCCACAACAGGGGACCAGAACCCAGACTTTGGGAGGCCAAGTCTACCCTGACACTGAGTCTGTGAGAAGGGTTTGTTGGGGGTAAACATGGTATCTGTTCAGGAAGAGGTCACCTGAGCACTCTGTGCATCGGAGACACAGGGGCTGTACGGCAGTGTCCTCTGAATGGAGGTACTCCCTCCGGGGGACCGTTCCCTAAGACTCACAGACTTCCTGAAATCCCCATGGACTGAGCCAGGCAGCTGGCCAAGTCTTGCAGGGAACCCCACTGCCTTACCCACACTCAGTAAGCCACTCCAGTGATCTCACAGGTCGCCTAAGCATTCATGGGATGAATTCTGTGGTCTGTGGCTGGTGCCCTGTCTTTGCTGAGGCGATGGTCTCCCTAGGAAATGCTGAGTCAACAAGTTGGCCACTGAAGGAGCCACCCAGCAGCTACGAGTGTGCAAAGCCTGATGTGGAAAGCTGGCTGAGTTCTGAGCCTACAGCCACATGGACGAGGGATTAGCACAGACCAGTGAGCAAAAATCCACTAAATAATGTGCATGGATACCATATTTAAAAGTTGTTATTAGGGCCGGGTGGTGGTGGCCCACACCACAGGGGCTGGCGGATCTCTGAGTTCGAGGCCAGCCTGGTCTACTGGATGACAGAGAAACCCAGTCACAACAAAACAAAACAAAACAAAACAAAAGGTGTCATTAGGGACGACTGCAGAGATGGCTCAGCAGTTAGAACACTGGCTGCTCCTGCAGCCGATCTGGTTCAGTTCCCAACACCAACAGTCACCTGTGACTCCAGTTCCAGGGGATCTAATGTCTTCCTTGGGCATCAGACACACACGTGTCACACAGACATGTATGCAGGCAAAACACTAACACACATACAAAATAAATAAGCATACAATTTTAAAAAATGAAAAAATAAAACCAAGCCTAGGTGACAGGAAGGCTCAGCGGGTGAGGGGCTGTCAAGCCTGGTGGTCTGAGCAGGCAAGGGGGCTGTCAAGCCTGGTGGTGTGAGTCTGACCCCGGGGCCCACTTCTGGAAGTTGGCCTCTGACCACAGCCCAAGTGACACACTTCCACATAAATACACACAAATAAGTAAACATAGAATCAAGGAAAATAAAAAAATTAAAAGCCAGGCATGGTGCCATACACCCTTAATCCTAGCACTTCAGAGGTGGAGGCAGGAGAATTGGGAGTTCTAAGACATCCTCAGCTAGAAATTAAGTTTGAAGCTAGCCAGGGCTACATGAGACCCTACCTCAAAATACAAAGCAATTTTAGAAAGGGAGGGAGGGAGGAAGGAGGGGAGGAAGGAGGGAGGGAGGGAAGGAGGGAGGAAAGAGGGGAGGAAGGGGCTAGGGCTGGACTCCCAGGCACCAGAGGCTGAACTGTAAAGAGTTAGAGAAGGCGGCCTGAGGTAGAGGAGCCATGCAGCCAACAGCCACCCCACCGTGGGACACACCTAGCTTGCTTCCATCCAGAAAAACCCTGTATGCTCAGTGCCAAGAGCAGGCGTTGGCGGCCAGCCAAGGAAGGTCCAGAATACGGAGCAGGAGTAACCACCCACCCGAGCCAACCCTGGACCTCGGGTTCTCAGTGAGGCCCTGACAGACACATGGCAGCATGTGGCTGCTCTGGCCAAAACTGGCCGGGGCTTCTCAGAGAGCATGGAAATGGCACTCCAGAGCTGGGAGGCCTGGCACAGAGGCAGCCAAAAGCCCAGCCAGCCTCGGCTCTCTTTGAACTGAAAAGGATTCCAGAAGCCAGAAGCATGTCCCAGCCTCTCCTCATGTGGGCCCGTGAATGGCATTCTTGTAGGGATGTGGGGGCAGGGGGACAACTATGACCTCTGAATCTGGCTGTGCCCGAGGACCCAGCGTTTGAGAATATGTCATCTCATGGTCCTGAGCTGACGACTCTGAGGTAGGAGACACCCTGGTCCCTCAGGGCCCCTCTTGCAACACAAGGTCCTCAGAGTGAGGCAGGAGTGGAGTGCACTGCCAGCTTTGAAGAGGGAGGAGGGGCCCAAAGCCAAGGCCATCGAGGCCTTTGCCTACTGAGATGGGGGATCTGGTTCTCCCTAAGGCTGAGAGGGAGCAAGCAGCCTTGCCCATTTGGGACTGTAGCAGAGAAAGGTCTGGTTCAAGTGGAGGGTTTTTTATTTTTTGTTTTATCTATTTTTTTTTAACAGTCTGTAGCCTAAAGCAGCCTGAAATTTGTGATTCTCTTGCCTCGGTCTCTGGACTTCTGTGAGCACAGCTGTAATCTACCACACTTGGCTTAAAGTAGCTCTTGTTGTTGAGAAAGGGTTTCTCTGTGAGGCCCTAGATAGTCTTTAGAACTTGATCTATAGACCAGGCTGGCCTCAAACTCAGGGATCCGCCTGCCTCTGCCTCTGGAGTGCTGAGATTAAAGGTGTGCACCACCACTGCCACCAGGCTGAGGGATCCCAGTCTTAAAAACCAAAGTCAAGCGGTGGAAGACAGGAGTCAGAGCTAGTCAACACATGGGGTACTCTGTCTGCTGACTTGTGTGCCAGGAGAGGGCATCGGATCCCATTGCAGATGGTCATGAGCCACCTTGTGTACTGCTGGGAATTGAACTCAGGACCTGTGGAAGAGCAGCCAGTGCTCTAACCACTGAACCATCCCTCCAGCCCCTCCCCATGGCCCCCCATGATGGCTGCTCTGGCAAAGAACTTTTTTTTTGTTTTCTTTTGTTTGTTTGTTTGTTTTTTGTTTGTTTGGTTTTTTTTTTCGAGACAGGGTTTCTCTGTGTAGCCCTGGCTGTCCTGGAACTCACTCTGTAGACCAGGCTGGCCTCGAACTCAGAAATCCGCCTGCCTCTGCCTCCCAAGTGCTGGGATTAAAGGCGTGCGCCACCACCGCCCGGCGATAAAACTTTTTATAACAAAACAAGGTGTCAAGCAACTGAGGAGGACACTTGAGGTCAACTTCGCCTTCTACACATGAACACCAGCACCTGGACACACAGAGAGTTGAAGGAAGAGAGACATGGTGGCCACACCTGTCATCTCAACACTTGGGAGACGACCGCAGGATTACTGAGGGTCAAGTGCAGGCTGACCTAGTTAGAATGAGGCCTCACCTTAAACAGAAGCATATACTTGGGCTGGGGAGACAGCACAGGAGAAAAAAGGTACCCAACAACCAGGGTTCCATCCCCAGGAGACAGCCAAGTATCCAGAGCTGTCCCCTGACCTGCACATGCTTATGGGCACACATGTACACACAAAATAAATGGATTTGACAGAGCGAAGGCCACCAACTCTCCCTGCTTGTGGTCAGACCATCACTTTGTCTCTCTGCCGCTTAGAGACAGTTCTTCTCTAACAAGTGGATATTTAGACTTCAGAAAACATTGCCAGATAGAAGGTTCTAGAAGATTCTCCAAGCCAATAATCTCAGGCAACAAAAACATTTTCTGGAATGGGTTTTTAGTCTTAATGCTTTCAGGGACCAGGGGTGGCAGCAAATGAGACACAGAGTGGGCGGGAAGAGAGCAGAGAAATGGGAGGGACGCCATTACCATTCAGAGGTGACCTTGAGCCATGGCATCCCTGGCACATGCTTACAAAGGTATCAGCTGCTTGAGGGAGATGTAAGAACATCACAGACACACTGACCCATAAATCAGGAGCTGGAGAAATCTGCTCTCTGACAGTCCAAGGATGGCCACAAAAAACTTCAAGAAGGTTCCTCTGAGGTCCAGACCACAGCTAACCAGAGCTAAGTTACAAGTGGTCAGGTTGGTGTCTGAGCAGTGACACCTTCTGCTGTATCCCAGCATCCTCTGAGAAGCAGAAGAGACTCAGGAGACTGAGGCATGAGTCTTATGAGTTTGAGAACAGCAAGACTGCATAAAACCCTAGGGCTCACAGTCCCATGCTAGCATAGCATGCAGAAAGCCCTAACTCCATTCTCACACCACAGAAACCATGGACTGGCACACGCCTGTCTTCCCAGCACTTGGGAGACAGAGGGGTTGAGGCTAAATGAATGGATATCCTCAGACAGCCACAGGAGGCTAGCCTGGGCTCATGTCTGAGACCCTTTTCTCAAAAAAGAATTGAAAGTCTCAGCTGTCACTTCAGCTAGGGGCAGCAAGGCGACACAGTATTCGTTGACAGGGTTGTCCAAGTCATCCCAGCCTGAACCTCGAGCCAGGATATCCGATTAAACTCTTCTTCACCTGACTGCTGTGGTGACCAGGGCTCACGAACGAATCTCGGCTTCCTTGAATGCATGAGGCTGGAAGGCTGTGGACAGAGCGCCTCGGTGACTTCTGTTTTCAGCCTCTTAGGCACTCCAGGGGAGTCTCAGTTTTTGGCCAGCTTGTGCTCCATCCCACCCTCAGCGTTGGCAGTGTCAGCTCTGCAGAGTCTAGCAAGCGCCAGGCGAGGAGACGAGAGGCAGCAGCTTAGTAAGCTAAGACATCAGATACTGCTAGGAGTGAGGACCACTGGGCAGTCGCCCCAGCACTCTCATACCCTAACACTGCAGTCTGGGGTCACAGAGGCTGTGGAGGGCTGGCCTAGTTCATGATCACAGCCCCTCACTGGGGAATTCTAGACAGGTTCTTTGTTCACAGTTCCTGCCCTGTTTTAAATTTTTACTTTGAGATAAACTCTCATGATAGCCCAGGTTGGTCTTGTACTCCCCGTTTCTCTCATCTCAGCTCTTTGAGTGGCTGGGGTGACAGGCCAGGCCACCAGCACTCCTATCCTGGGCCCTGCCTTTCTCCTCAGCTCCCCCACCCCCACCTGCCCCATCCTGGCCCCAATCATGAAGTAAATCACTCAGCAAGCGTAAAAGAAACTCAGTACGCTTGCTGCTTCTCTATCTCTCTTTTTGTCTCTGGCGTTTTTTGTTAGCCTTGCAGGGGAGTGGATGTTTGGGACCAAACCATTGATGCGACCTTTAAGCTGTCAGGACTAGAATGTGCCGGCAAGAAAGAGAAGCCGAGGATGGCGTGGGAGACACAGGCAGCTGAGAGACACAGTGGGGGAGGGTGTGTTAGAGCTAGAGACTCAGAAATGGAAGATGCCCACAGCTCAGGAAGGGTGTTCGGAAGGGCCTCAGCGTGATGACTGTCACCCCTATATCTGCCCTTATCATTCTCCCTGTCCCTGTCTGTGTCTGTGTATCTCTCTATGCCCTATTTGTCTCTATTTTTTGTCTGTCTGTCCCTATCTGTCTCGACGTGTCTCTGTATCTCTATGTATGTTTCTCTCTCTCTCTCTCTCTCTCTCTCTCTCTCTCTCTCTCTCTCTCT
>NW_021604654.1:807971-810165 GCF_004785775.1 Grammomys surdaster
TCTCTCTCTCTCTCTCTCTCTCTCTCTCTCTCTCTCTCTCTCTCTCTGTGTGTGTGTGTGTGTGTGTGTGTGTGTGTATGTGCGCATCTGCCTATCCCCCTCCCTCCTCTAACATTCACAGCAGCCCCACCTGGCTTCAAAATCACAGTGATGGACACCAGAGTCCCCTGGTCTGGCTCCTGGGAGGGACAGGTAGGACAGGGATAGATGGAACCCGGTAGCCCAGAGCCCTCCCCAGCACTGGAAAATCCTCACAATCCCCTCGTCAGCCAGCAACAAGCAATCCCCATGCTATCCTGGAGACACAAGCGTGTCCTCCGTGGGTCACCACACTACCGCACGTAGCCCTATATCCTGTGCTCAGCCCAGTGGGGACGCTATGCAAGACCAGGATAAGGCAATCCACACACACTGCCTCTCACCAGCCTTGACACAATCACACTTCACCATGGTACCATGACACACAGCCACTAAAGACCCACAGGACTGTGCCCTGCTATCCCTGGCCACAGGTGCCGTCCTTGTGGACACATGAGAAATACCACACAAAGCCCCACATCAATCCAATCGTCCAGATCTCACGTGATCGTGGCTCCAGCCACGTAGCCACACAGGCACCGCACACAGGAACACACACAGCCACTCTTAGCCTCTGGGGGACAAGCACAGCCAGCCTGAGCCACGTGACATAGAAGGAGGACAGGCTCCAGCCTGGGGTGGTGTGGGGGCCGTGGAGAGCAGCAAGGAGGTGGCCAGCACTTATCAAACACCCCACCTAGGAACAGAGCTGCTGGCCCAAGTCCGCTCAGCTGCCCTTCGTTGGAGTCTGGTAAGGCTGGGCCAGCTATGAAGCATGGATCTGCCCAGATGGGATCCAGGAACCCCAAGTGTACGAGATGGAGGTGAGTCCAGCCGTCTGGGACCCGAGAGCACAGCCTTTGTCAGGACTCACCCACTCACCCATGGATGCCACTAGTGAGTTCTGATCAGATCCAGTGTGAACCACTGACCTCAAACAGCCACCATCATGTACAGTCCCCTGTCACACATCAAAAAACCCATGAGAGCACCTTCTGAGGGCACATAGGACCCCCTTAATGCCACACCCTGTGACCATAACCTCCTGGAATCCCCCCACACACACCCCCACACATAGTGGTCCGCTTCTCTCTTGAGACAAAACTCACTCTGTCACCCAAGCTGGCCTGAAACTCAGAGATCCTTCTGCCTCTGCCTCCAGAGTGCTGGGATTAAAGACGCGTACTGCTACATCCGGTCCCCCACTGACCAGAATGTCTCAGTTTTCCTGCACCCACTGGGAAGTTTCTGAACCACCCAGTAATTCTCTAATGTGGGGAAAGAGGCTAGAAAGCTGAGATGGGGATGGGGAAGGTTTGGGTGGGTCGGGTCCCCGATCCTTTACTGAGCTGTGTTCTGTACACCTCAGTTGAGATACCTGTCCTTGCTCCCTTTACTCAGCCCTGGCTGTTCCCACACTGCCTGGTGTGTGTGGGGGCAGTTCCCAGGCTTAATTGTTTGTACATCAAGGGGAGTCTTTCCAGGACACCCCAGCCTTGCAGCCCTTCACTCAATCTGATCCGCCTACGATGCACCCTCACACCCCAGAGCTTTGCGAACTGCATACTCCATCTTCCCAAGGGAAATCTGAGCCCTGAGGGGAGCCCCGGCTCACCAAGTTCCAGCCTTCCCGCGGAGCAGAGCTTCACAGATTCTGGGACATCTGGGAGCCAGAGCTGAGCTGGGCCTGGAGGGGGCGGGGCTTCCCACACGTGGGTGTAACCCGGGCAGGGCACCACCCTCTCAAGTGGCCGCACACCCCAGACCCCTTGTCTGAGGTCAGGGACCTGCTCCATTGGCTGGAGCCGGGGAGTGGACTGTGCCCACAGCTGTAGGAAGGGAACCGGGGATCAAGTGGGGCTCTGCTCACCACAGTGGAGCCCTGACCAGTTGTGGGGGTTTCCTGGGCTTCCTGTAAGGGCGGTTCTGCTGGCAGCTGAGGCTCCTGGGCAAAGGAGGTGGAACAGAGGACAAAGCCAGAGGACTCCAGGGTCCTCTTTAGGTAACAGGGTTGAGCTGAATGTATGTGATTTAGGGCCCCCCTCAATCAATCAATCTCTCCTCTCTCTCTCTCTCTCTCTCTCTCTCTCTCTCTCTCTCTCTCTCTCTCTCTCTC
>NW_021604654.1:810175-862485 GCF_004785775.1 Grammomys surdaster
CTCTCTCTCTCTCTCTCTCTCTCTCTCTCTCTCTCTCTCTCTCTCTCACCTTTCTTCTGGAAGGGTCTTTGTAGCCAAGGGTGACCTTGAACTCCTGATCTTCTGCCTTGACCTTCCATGCGCTGGGATGACAGGCATTGTACACATGCAGTACTGAGGACAGACCCAGGCTTCACGTATGTCATGTAAGCTCTCTGCCAACCAGTGCCCAGAATTGTTTTTGTTTGTTTGAGGCAGGATCTCATTGTGTAGATCAGGCAGGCCTGGAGCTCCCTATGTAGACCAGGCTGGCCTGGAACTCACAGAGATCCTCCTGCCTCTGCCTCCTAAATGCTAAAGGTGTGTTCCAGGATACCCCTTTTGTTTTTTGTTTTGTTTTTGCTTTTGCAATTAAAAAACATCGCGTGGGCCGGGCGATGGTGGCGCACGCCTTTAATCCCAGCACTTGGGAGGCAGAGGCAGGCGGATTTCTGAGTTCGAGGCCAGCCTGGTCTACAGAGTGAGTTCCAGGACAGCCAGGGCTACACAGAGAAACCCTGTCTCAAAAAAAAAAAAAAACAAAAAAAACAAAAAAACCAAACTATCGCGTGGTGTGTGTGTATGTGTGTGCATGTGTGCATGCATGCACACCACAGTGGGCCAGGCATCTAATTCCCCTGAAGTTGGGGCTACATGCAGTTGTAAACTTACCAACATGGGTGCTGGGGACTGAACTCAGGTCCTCTGCAAGAGCAGCAAAGTGCTCAACCCTGAGCTGTGACTCCTCCACCCGCCTCTCTCTATGGCCTGTTTGCTCTGAGATTCCCTTCCAGGCTGGAATTACCGGAGGGCAGCCATGTCCACCCAGCTTTGGCCCAGGGTCCGGAATGTGAACTCTGCTCTTTGGACTGATGATGTGCACCTTCAGGGCCAAGCGTCCTCCATCCAGGGCCATTTCCTACACCGGTTGGTGGAAGCATGCTTCTGCCTTCTTATTTATTTGGGGAGAATGGCTGCAAGCCGCAAGGAGCCATGGACAGGCGGGAGCAGGGGCGTCCCTGAAGCCTCGCCTGGGTGGGTGTCCTCTGGCCTTCTCTCCAGTTGACCCCCAGCCAAGCCCCTACCTCAAACACTGAACCCATGTCCCCTGCTGCCTGCAGAGGCCCAGCAGGTGAGGTGCTGTGTGCACCGGGCACGGTGCCTGATGATCCCGTGGCACGGTAGCTGAGTTGTGACAGGTGGAACCCTCCAGAACCCTGGGTTTAAGCTGGGCTCCCTCCATCATATCTAAGGCTACCATCTGCAGGGTGGTGTTGTCAGCTCATTTCACAGGCACACCTGTGTCACCTTGCTACTTCGATCCTCACTCTAGAACCCAATGCCTGGGACTTCTTAGAGCCTACTAGACCCTGCCAATAGGGACAAATCCCCCATGTTCTGCTACCCTGCCATCCCTTTCTAGCTGGAATCCACCCAGCCTTTAAAGACTCTCCTCCGGGGTCCTTTAAATGACTCCAATGACTGCCTCCTCCAGGCAGCTTGCCCTGTCAGCAGCCCCTCAATTTAGAGCTGGGGACGTCCCATGTGGAGGTCAAGTCCCCCCCAACCCCTGTGTTGGGGTCAAGTCTCCAGAGCAGACCCAGACCTCACTCTTTGACCAGACTGAGCTACCCTGGAAAAAGGTGGTTCTGGAATTTACCCAGGATTCACCTGCAGCCCTGGAGGAGTATCTGAGGCGCAGGTACTCACTAGGGGATGGGTGAGGAGGGACGGATGGATGGACGGATGCTTGAATGGATGCATAAACTGATGGGGGAGTCCACAGTGAGATGGGACCACACAGCCACAGATCAGGCAGGGAGAAGGCACTGTAAAGTTGGTCATGTGGAAACACTCACTGACAATAAATTAACCAACAGTGCAGTCGGGGCACGTAGTGGAATATTACTCAGCAGTGGAAAAGAATATAAGAATACTTCCAGGTTATAATCACAGAGACTTAAAGCAACGTCTCAAACAGTTTTAGCACATTCACGGCTGGACAGCAAGTGAGAGGGAGGAGCAGCTGCGTGTCCATAGAGATAAATGGACGGATGGATGGACGGATGGACGGGCGAGTGGGTGGATGAGTGGATGGGTGGGTGGACAGATGGATGGATGGATGGATGGGTGGATGGGCATATGGATAGGTTTACTCTGATCTAAAACGACTTTTTTCCTTTTTGTCTTTTGAGTTTTTTTTTCTTTCTTTTCTTTTTGTTTTGTTTTCAATACAAGGTTTCTGTGTATAGTCCTGACTGTCCTGGAACTCACTCTGTAGACCAGGCTGTCTTTGAACTCAAGAGCTCCTCCTGCTTCTGTCTCCTAGTGGTAGGATTAAAGTGTGCAGTATCACATTCAGGAATGAATAAACATCTTTAAAACAAAGAAACAGGGGCTGGAGAGATGGCTCAGTGGTCAAGAGCACTGATTGCTCTTCCAGAGGTCCTGAGTTCAAATCCCAGCAACCACATGGTGGCTCACAACCATCTGTAATGAGATCTGATGCCCTCTTCTGGTGTGTCTGAAGACAGCTACAGTACTCACATTCATAAAATAAATAAATAGATGGACCCAAGGAACACATAGTCGGGGTAGGGGTGGTTGGGTCACAGCGGAGTTTGAGAGGATCGGGCTGGGTGTCATGGGTCAAGTGTTCTCTCCCATGCACACAGCCCTGGGCTCCATGGCCGGTACTGAACAGATGGGCTGCAGTAGCAGGCAACCGTCATCCCAGCGCCAGGTGGAGAACAGGGAGACCAGGAGCTTAGGGTTATCCCCAGTTACATGTTTCTATGATGTCAAGGTCAGCCTGGGCTACATAAACCTGCCTCAGAAAAGAAGACAGAGACAGGCATTGGTGGCGCACGCTTTTAATCCCAGCACTTGGGAGACAGATGCAGGTGGACCTCATTGAGTTGAAGGCTAGCCTAGTCTACAGAGCAAGTTCTAGGATGGCCAGGGCTACACAGAGAAAGTGTGTCTTGAAAAGCTGAAGGGGGAAAAAAATTAAAAAAAAAAAAAGAAAGAAAGAAAAAGGAGGTTTTTCTTGCATGAGCATGAATGCAGGTCCTCCAGGGCTAAGGACAGCTATGAGCCCAGGGAGTCACGCCTGTTCAGAGCCACTAACCAGCACTCAGGAAGACCGTGAGCTTTAACTGCAGTCCCCAGGCCTGTGTCCCTTTTTTGCTTTGTTTTGCTTTTTTGTTTGTTTTTCTGAGACAGAGTCTCTTGGTGTAGCCCGGGTTGTCCTGGAACTCACTCTGTAGACCAGGCTGGACTTAATTCAGAGATCCACTTGCCTCTGCCTCCCGAGTGCTGGGATTAAAGGCGTGCGCCACCACTGCCTGGCTTTTCGCTTTTGAAAACAGGGTCTTACTACACAGCCCTGCCTGATCTGGCACCTGGTGTACAGAGCAGGCTGGCCAAGACCTCAGAGATGTGCCTGGCTCTAAGTGTGCTGGGCGCTCTGGGAGTCCCGGCTGAGGCTGGGCAGCTCTGCAGTGGCTTGGAGACTACACATCTCTGGTCCTGACACAGCTGAGATTCCCTTCCTACAAAGGAAAGAAGTGCATCATGGGGGACCAGTGATGAGATCAGCAGGGCTCCTAAGTCAGGCCTCTGCACAACCCCAGGGCACCAGAGAACTGACAGTTATGCCCTCAGGTGTCCAGGCCTCCAGTGCCCTCACAGGACAGGAGGCCATCTTGAATACCAAAGCTGTTTAATCCCCTGACAACCTGAAGCCAGGGCCCTCAAGGCGGCACCGCGCAGAGCACCTCCGACCACCTCAGAGGCGGAAGGACTGCTTGGACACCCAATACAAAATGGCTTGTCAAGTCCATGTGGCAGAAGCAGGTGGCTGGGCCCAGTGTTCCTCTGCCTATCCATTCTGGTTAGACAGGATGCCGAGGGGGAGTCCTCCCTCCTATCATCCCCAGAGCTCTAGGAGGACCGCCCAGCTGTCACTGCTCATCACCCTGCAGCAGACACCCTTTTCCATGCAAGTGTGGGTGGCCATGGCTCCCAGATTCCACCACGGCGGGTGGGGACCGTGGCTTGTGCCTCAGTGACATGCAGCATGTGTGGTGGGCTCCCTGCAGGCAGGCAGATCTGTCATGGAGCCCAGAGCCTGGTTGGTGAGGTAGAGGACAGACGCTAGTCCAGAAGCCACTGACGGGGCAAAGGGCAGTGGCTACTGCATGGAAGACTTGCACATCTGAGCTGATCAATTTGCTGGGGACATGGACCCATGGACACCTGGCCAGTTCCCACCATGCTGCACACTGCGGAACCTGGAGCTGGAGCCGTTTGCCGGCTTGGAGCAGTGGCCCGAATTCTCAACTCCGTCTTGGCGTGGACTCTCCTGAAGGGGTCTGGGCCCCTTGTGTAAGCCCAGGCCCTTGGGCAGGGAGCCCACAAACAGGCCCCTGGAGGCTGCTCCCGACACGGGAACCTGCTTGTCGGGGTTGTTGCCCTGGCCCCAGAGAGCCCAGTCCTATGGAGGAGGCGCAGCCGCAGGGGCATCCGCAAGGCGGGCGTCAGCAAAGCACCAAAGGCAGCGGCCTAGCATTGAGTGGGCAGCAGGGCAAGCTCATCCTGGTGAGAGCAGAGCTGGGCACTGGGATGCAGCTGTGGGGAGGACGGACGTGAGGCCTCAGAGGGCTGAGCACCGTGTTAGGGGGACACGGAGCAGGCGTGTCACCCTGCTGGGTGGCAGCTGCCTTTGTCTCCTGCAGGTCCCAGGTGGCCGGCGGCATCTGTGTGGTGTGGAAGGCTCTGAGGGACCAGCTCTCGCATCTCTTCTTCCTAGGCCGAAGTCTCTGGCTTCACCACCGGGACAGGCTGGGCTTGGTCCCCATTTGAGGGGCTGAGGGGACTGGCCACAGGGCTGTCAGGATCCTTGGCAGGGTCTGAGGCTCCTGCCTCCTCAGTGGACAGGGGGCTCTTGGCTAGCTCTTCACCTGGAGGATGCTGGGAGAGGGATGCACCCACATCCTTTGACGGCACAGGTCCCTGGGCTGCAGCCCATGGGGACTGGGGAGCATCCTTCTGGAGAGAGGAGAGGGCTATGAAACCAGGACCAGTTGGGAGCAGACTCTGAATGGGGCAGAACCCACACGGGTGCAGGACCCTCAGAGCAGGAGGCATGCAGCAACTGCCCAGAGCCAGACACACCCAGCTCCCACCACCCAGCCCCATCCGGGCCAGCACTTCCTGGGGCGGATGTATGGGACCACTGCTGTCTTTGCCTCTCTCCCTCTCCCCACTCCCCTGGTGCTCCTCCAGCCTGTAGGGAGCAGTGGCCCTCAGGTCCAAGAGCTCTCTGTGAGCACCACAAGCAGATCCCTGTGTAGCCCAGCGGCTGCCTCAGTGACACCAACAAAGTCCTGGGGAGTACAGAGCCCCCAGGAAGACGCACTTAAGAGGCAAGGCTCATCTCTGGGAGCCATGTGGCACCCACTGCCTGAGGTGGGCATCTCCTCATCTTCTCCGAGCTGTCCGCCACACCCTCCGCCCTCTCTGGTTGGTATGGGGCCTGGGGAGGGGGCGTTGCAATGCGGCAGAAGTGTTCCCAGCCTTAGGCCACATCCAGAGAGTCCCCACAGGGAACCAGAAAGCCCAAAGCGTCACCTTCCAGAAGCAAGGGACCCAGGCCAGGGGCTCAGTGGGAGCACAAGGAGTTTGGACTCAACTTGACCTGGTGGCCTTAGGGGGCTATCGCCGCACTCATAGCAAACTGGTATTCACCGCAAAACCGCTGCCCGTCCAGAAGGCGCCCAGCTCCTGGCGCCACAGAGCCACGGTGCAGCTGGTCAGCAGTGTGCAAGGGACGAGATAGAGGAGCGCAGGCTGGCCACGCTGCATGAGGACAAGCGCCACGAAGGTCACCAGGAGGCCCAGGCCATAGGCTGCAGGGACAGACACAGTGTCAGACGAGAGGCACCTGGCGGGGAGCCATGCCTAGTCAGGGCGCCACAGTGGACGACAAGGTGGGGGGTGAGCAAGGGCAGTGCTGGGGGAGAGCACTGGCTGCAGCGGGGCATCCCAGAACTGTGGGAGCTGAGGCAGCACAACTGGAAACCTCAAGCCCAGGGCTGTGCAGGCCGGCGAGGACAGCAGGTGGCCCTGGAGGCCGGTGCGGGAAGCAATGCTGGCACCCAACCACTCAAGCCCAGCCCCACTAGGTGACACTTAAAACCAGCCATGTGGAACTTGGGACTTGGGGACCAGAAGGTGACAGACAAAGGCAGAGAAGAGCGGGACAGCAGTGTGACCACCTACCAATGGTACAGGCCACAAAGTAAATCCTGGAGGACTGCACCTGGATATCAAACCTGTGGCAGTAGGCCACCAGCAGCCCTGTGGGGAGGACGCAGAGTCACCACGACTATGGCACGGCCATGGGCGACCACAGTGAGACAGGACCGCAGGACCAGCCCACACCTCAGCACATCTCCTGTCTGTGCCAGTAGTCAGTGTCCCCACAGGGGAATCGGGACCTGGAGGGTCCTGTTACATGGATGGTGACAATGAGCACACCCATCACCTATGCAGCGTGGGGGGACCCAGCAGGCGTGGCCATACAGCCGTTCACCACCCGGGAGGCCATCTTGCCACCAGACCCTTCCTGAACTCCCCACATGGGCGTCATGCCCCACAGCCCACCTGCTCACCCGCCCCGCGCGCGCGCTCAGCCCACACCTGGCACCAAGATGTCCCCAAAGCCCAGGAGGGAGAAGGGCCGGTCACACAGAGAGAGAGGCGACGTGTTGAGCCTGGGCACCTTCAGCACCATGGGCAGCTGTGGGGAGAGCAAGGCTCAGCCCGGACACCCGCCCACCTGCTCACAACCACCAACCTGCTGGCCCACAGCCCACACACGGCCCTGTGGCAGGGTGGCGTACCTTCTCATGGGTGGATGAGTTCGAGGGCCCGGTGGCCACCTCCACCATGATGCTGTTGCCACTCTGTATAAGACAGGCTGTCAGCCGGGGGAGGGGGAGGGGAGCAGGCAGCTGGGAGGGCGGAGGGCACCTACCTTGGTCAGGAAGGGGGTGATGAAGACGAAGAAGACATCATAGACGAAGAGGACCAGCAGCAGCAGAGTGCAGGCCTGCAGGAGCCACAGTCGCACACACTCAAGACCCCAGCACCCGGACCCATGGGCGCCCAGGCCCTCGGACCTCCACAGGGGCTGTGCATGCCCTGCCCACTGGCAGCCCTCACCTTGAAGGTGGGCAGGCGGATGGTCTTCAGCATGTACAGGCAGAAGGCGATGCCCAGGGTGTCTTGCAGGACCCATGCCCACCTGGGAGGAGAACGCGCGCACACTCCATGAGGCGAGCCGGCCCTGCCTCATCCTACACCAAGCCTCCACCAGGAGCGCCACCTTACTACAAGCTCCACCCACCCTGCTCACACAAGCCCTCGGACCCCAGAAGCAGGAGGGCCGCAGAGGCAGGCCAACAGCCAGCACCACAGAGCAGCTTTGAGCACAAGCAGAGCCAGGCCCCATGGGGGCACAGGGCAGCGTGACGGTTCCTGTCATACCTCAGCTTTCCCAGAACACAAGTGAGCAATTCAGGAGTGGGGCCTGCCCAGAGCCAGGGCCAGGGCCTTGCAGCCCAGTGTGAAGGGCAGAAGCAGGCTTCCTGTCTCTGACTGCCACTGCAGGCAGCCTTAGGACATGTGGGGACAGCAGGGACAAGGTAAGTCTGGGTGGGAGCTGGGCTCCCTCTCTCAGCATATCTGTTAGCACGCCAAGCAGCACGGGAGCCAGGAGTGCTCGGGCTGTGCCGGCGGTGTCAGTGACGGCCAGGAGCCAGGTGGGGACAGGCAGGCTGTCCTCAGGGCCATGGCGCCAGGCCTCTGCCTTGAAGGGGGTGTGTATGCATAAAAGCCCCGTGGGAATTCACTGCAGGAGAAAATGGAGCTTCCTATCACCACGGGGGTGGATGACAAGTGGCACCCGGGCATCAGGTGCTGCCTGAGCCCACACGCCAAGATGTGAGTGACAAACAGTGGCTCTGGGCCAGGCCAGGCTCTGGGTGAAGGATGGACAGAACCCTTATCTAGATTCCTATCGGCGTATGGGCTCTTGGCCAGGCCTAAATGAAATGGGACCCGGGCAGGCGGCAGCCGTGGTGTGCAGCCCTACGGATGGGAAGCCCCAGGCCTCGCTGGCGGGGGCACCCAAGGACAGCAGTGAGAAGCCCACAGAGTGGACGTCAGCAGAGCCTGGGACATGGTAGCACTTACTGGTCCTCGTTGCGGAAGACCCCCCACAGCACAGAGACAGTGACACAGAAGAGCGCCAGCAGTAGCATGCGGGCCTGCGGGCGCTTGTGCAAGTACGGCAGGTTGTTGTCAGGGACCCTGGAAGGGACCACCCGTCAGTGTCCCTCTTCCCACAGCACGTCCAGCTCACGGGCACACCTCCCTGAGCCCCGCCTCCTGGCTTGTGCCTGCTGTCCCCTCTCATCCCTGAGTAGGAGCCCTGAGTAGGAGCTGGCTCCCTCTGGCTCTAGATTGCAACCGCAAAGGCCTCTACCCTGCGGCTCCTGGCACAGTGACTGGGGCTCCCCTCACCTAGCCACAGGTGGCTCTGCTCCGGAGGCAGGTAGAGCCTTGGAGGCCTATGACGCTGCCACTCCCTTCCCAGCTTACCATCCTTGGCCTCACTCTTTGGGACCCCTGCGTAATAACCTGTGGCTCGGCTAGACAGGAAGGGGTACAGCACACAGGCGACTGGAGCCCCAAAGCCTACCCAACCCACGATCAGCACTTAGAGGGCACCTCCTGGCTCTCTGAACGCGCCAGGAGGGTAGGAGACTACGGGAGAAGGGAGGAGGGGGGAGGGGGAGGGGGGAGGGGGAGGGGGGAGGGACTGGTCAGGCCCAGGGCTCACCTGCATGTGCAGAAGGGCAGCTTGCGCACGCAGGGCGCCAAACAGCTGTAGAGGCCGGTGGAGGAGGCCAGGCAGAAGATCCCGATGATCACATAGACTGCGCAGCCAAGCAGGTGGGCGGGGCACGGCAACAGCGAGGGGCAGGAAGGGCAAGAAATCAAGGAGGCAGCTGTGGCCCCTTGGTTCTTGGGCGGGGCTCCGCGGGTGGGCGGGGCTCCGCGGGTGGGCGGGGCTCCGCGGGTGGGCGAGGGCCTACCGAGGCGGTCGTAGAAGTAGTACAGGAGCACCAGCATGAAGCAGCACATGACGACAAATACACAGATCATGACCGGCGTCACGTCCACCGCCTCATCCTCCTGCTTCTCGGGGCCGTCGTCTCGCTTATGCTTCATGTACCTTCTTGGGAAACATCGGGGTCACCCGGGGGCACAGCTCATGCAGCCCGGCCCCGTCCACGGTGCCTGGGGTCTAGCTGCACTCACCTCTTCACGTCATGACTGCCAGCCCAGTAGCCACCGAGGGCGACGGTGCCCACAGCCATGATGAAGATGATGACCATGTTGTAGTCCATCACCGGCTCGCTCGGGGCGTACAGGGCTACCATGACCTCATGGCCAAAGCGCTGTCCCCAGAGGAGACTGGGCTCAGAGGGTGGGCATCGCTGTGCCCAGCTTCACCCCAGACCTACCCAGAACCCTCAGGATCCAACCCTGAGTCAACTGTTAGGACCAAGACCCAGAACTCACAGGGCCTGAGCCCAGGACCCAGACTCTAAGCCCCACCCACCACCCTGCCCTGCTGCCTACCCTGAAGATGTCTTGAAGGTCCCTGTGGCTCAGCAGGGCCACGGGGATGCTTATCTCCTCATACTGTGTCTTGTTGCCTCCTGGAGGGACCTGCAGTGGACAGGAAGTGTAGGGTCACCCCAGCCCTCCGGCTGGACAACTCCAGTCCTCTCAGGCACCCTGTGTGCAGAAGGGCAGTAAGGCCTGGGTTCAGGCTCTACAGGGCTCTCCCCATGCGCTCCCCCACCGCAGAGGCAGCAGAGCCTGAGTGAGCGAGCGAGCCAGCGCCCTACCAGCCTCTCCTTGCTGATGATCAGCAGCCCGCGTGCCCCACGGCCCTGGGCCAGCCGCACTTTCTCATAGAAGGTACAGTTGCCCCGGGCCACCATGGTGATCTGGTTGGTGAAGTCTTCTGCAGGAACGTCAAGGTAGGAACAGAGCTGGGTTGCACTCAAGTCTCGAAGCTTCAGGAGAGACTGTGGAGGGGATGGGGTCAGGGCTACCCAGTCCCATAGAAAAGTCACGGAGCAGCCATGCTAACTACCCTATCAATACCACACCAAGACAGCCAGGCCTGCTGACCCCAGCTGCACTGGGGGCCTGTGGACTGTGGAGGATCCTGTGAGGGATGCATGTGTCCCCACAACATGCCAGGTTAACAACTGGTGCACCCAGGGTTCACAAGACCCTTCACCACCCACACTGCACGTCCTTCAAATGCCTGGACAGGTCACAGTGTGGCATGAGCATCACTCAAGGCTAAAAAGCCATGCTGCCCTACTGTGAGACCTTGGGCCTGGAGGCTGGGGCCACTTACACACAAGCCCACACATGCGCTCACACAGACGTCACTGAAGCTCACGCACACAGCATTGATGTGGATGGGAAGGGTGGAGAGGCCCGCTCAGAGGACAGCTCCCTCCATGGGAAACAGCCTGGGAGGACAGGCAGACACGGGGAGACTCAGAGGGCTAAGATGAACCACAGCACAGGCTGAGGGTGTGTAATGCCAGGCCCTGGCACCATCCTGCCCTCTTCTGTCACTCCTGAGGTGCCCTCTGACCTGGTCTATCTGTCACAGACCAGTAGTGGTGACAAGCCTTGTCTGACCAGGGTCCCACAGCCCTCAGCCAGCTGCCACTGCTGAGCATGAGAGCCCAGGCCCAGAGGGACAGAGGGGCCACCCACGGACTCCCAGGTGAGTGGCAGGAGGCAGGTCACAGGTAGTGTGGTCTCGTGTGACACTCACCACTTTGCTGAGGTCACGTGGCAAGTGAGCCCACTGTGGGTTGTAGAGGATACAGTAGTCCCTGCCCCGGGTCCTACTGGTGTGGGGCACCACTCGCAGTACACCAAACTCACAGGCCGCCTGGAATGACAAGACAGCAGTAAGGACATAGGTGCCAGAGGCAACATGGACACTTGACTTGGTGAGGATGCCAGTGAGGAGACAGAGATGGCAGTGGCTTCCTGAGCAGGGCACGGTGGCACAGGCCAATCAGCCCTGGACTCTGGAGGCTGATGAAGGAGAATTGCTGAGTTTAAGGCCAGCCTGGGCTGCAGAAACCTTGTCCCAGAAAGGAGGCGTTCCCTCACTGCTGTCCCTGCACTCTTCTGATCAAGGGCTCAGCTTTTGGGACAGCTGATGCTACCACCCCAGAGCCTGCAGCAGCCAATCACACCCGGTTATGAAGAGGGAGCCTGCAGAGTAGGGCCAGGCTTCACAGGCAGTGTCCTGCAGCCCTTCACTGGCATCTGTGAGGACTGCCTTGGCCTCTCCCTGGTGGTTTGCTACTGGGGCTGCACAGGGCTGAAGGAACGCAGCCCAGCTCTCTGAGCTACAGTAGAGACATGGGTCCTAGAACAGAAGCAATGATTGCTTGGGGGGATGCCCTATACCCCCAGCTGTGGCCTTGAGCGGGGGATACCCCCAAAACCACACATGGAGTTAAGGAGGGACATGTACAACCCATAAGACACAGGCAAGGCTCAGCAGTCTGCCCAGGAGCCTATGCCCTGAGTAAGGCTAAGCCTTCTTGTAGGCCTCTGATCTGGCAGAAACTGGGGAAGAGGGAGGCAGATATGGAGGTGCAGGCTAGCTCTAGCAGCTGGGAGAGTGAGTTAGACCAGTGCTAACAAGGTGACTGACAACCCCAGATCCACCCTTAGTGGAGTGACAAGCTAGGCACAGTGGCTTAATGCCAGCACTCAGGAAGAGGCTTGTCAGTTAGAGGCCAGCCTGGTCTGCACAGGGAGTTCCACCCTGGGCCCTGGGTGGCCAGAGCTCAGCCCCACAGCAGCAGTACCCAGAAAGAAGAAACCAGAGAGGCATGTGTCCCTCCACGCTGCTGCACTGGCCTGTCCCTGCTGAGGGGAAGTACTACTCCAGGGCTGTACTTGCAAAGGGGCAGCCTGTTCTTTCTGGTATCCTTGGTAACCACTTAAGGCCAATCGGTCCTTACTGTCCAGCCTCCACAAGGTTTTCAGTACAGAGCCTTGAGGTAGCCCAGGAGGCAAAGGCCACCTGAGGACCGGAGTCCCACAGGGTAGAAGAGACCCCCACACATTGTCCTCTGACCTCCTTATGCATACAAATACACACAGACTCAAACAAAATGATTTCTTAAAATTGAACTTTCATTACACAATGCTAATCCTTGAGAGTCTTACAGAGTCCCACAGGTTTGTAAAAACGCCATGAAGTGTCACAGCATAGCAGGTCCCTGATACTGAAGACCAGAGATCAGGCTGGACCGAGCAGACAACCCGCTCCCGGCGAGCTGCTAGAGTAACTTAACCAACAACCTGCTAGGCCGAGGGCCCACGCCATGGGGGAAGCGCCCGCTGGAGCACTTGCATCCGGTCAGCTCTAAGGCCTGAGTCACAGCTCGCAGGCGGTGCCGTCAAGCAGGGCAAAGGCTTTGGGCTGGGAAGGTCACAGTCTACAGCAGGAATGTAGCCGCCATCGTTGGCAGGGTCTCATGTAGCCCAGGCTGGCACCATCGTTGGCAGGGTCTCATGTAGCCCAGGCTGGCATCTGACTCTGTAGCTGAGAATGACCCTCAGCTGATCTTGTCATACCCACCTCGAGTGCTGGGATGACAGGGGTGTGCCTGGTTCTCTGAGGGCAGCTATGGAATCCAGGGCTGCAGCTGTGCTAGATAAACATTCTACCAACAAGGTGACGCCCTCCCCACACCACTATAGTTTTGAGGAATGTCTGGGATGTGCCTGTCAAGATACCTTCCGCGCAGCTGTGTTTTCTATCATGGCTACTGTCAGCCTGGCCAGTCACAGAGTAAACAAGCCAAGCTCCTGAGGAGAGCTCACTATTGCTGGGGACAGGGATCCCATGGTCGCCGCTCACCAGAGAAAACTGTATCTACACACCAGGCTCCCAGAGCTCAGGGCAGGGCCCATGGAGGAAGGACTAGGAGGGGCTCCATAGCTAAGTCTCAGGCCTCTACCATAACTCTCCTAAATTCAGAAAGGCCTGTTGTTGTGGTCACAGAGGCTGCCCGCCCAGCCTGTCGGGAGCCCTGGGCATGCACACCCAGGACCTGTGCTGCCTGCTCTCCAGGGACAGCCACCCATGTTCCTGTAAGGACACCCCAAGCGCACTGCTCTCCTGAGCTCCACCTGGGTGGAGTCACTTCTGTTGTGTGGGTGACCTATCTGGGGCAAACAGATTTTGTTTACATCTCCCCAGAAGTCACTCGAAACCAGGGCTCTCAGAGCTCGCTCCTGGCTGCAAACCCCTCAGGCCGAGACTGGGTGTCACCTGAGGACCTGCTGTACAAACAGGCAGGGAGCACGGGAGCACTGGCCTGAGACACTGAGGGACACCAACCTGCAGCTAGCAGGTGGCAGGGTCCCCGCCAGAATACCTGGGTTTTTCACACGCACCTGGCTTGCAAGCTTTTGTGGGTAGAGATCAGCCTGCAGGAGGCCCTGAGGCCCAGGTGGCCCCAGTCCTCACTGGAGACTCTGACCACACACAGTGCAAGCAGCTGAGGACCTTATTTTCAAGTTTCTCCTGCAGGAACCCAACGCTGGCTCTACTCCTCTCCAAAGAGAGCTGAGCCCCTGGCACCAACTGTCCCCAAGATATTATCCCTGTCTGCCTCTCCAGGAGGCTGGGTGTGCCCCAGGAAAGCCCTGAGCTGAGGCTATCACCAGTTCAGGGAAAGGAAGGGGCAGAGGACAACTGAGACCACAGGGCTCAGAGCAGCTGGTCTAAGAGCCACTCTCCCACTGTGGCCTCCTCCTGAACCTCCCTCCACTCCGGGAAGAATCAGAGCCCACCTCTAAGCACCCTCAGTGTGGCTCTAGACGCCCACCAGCCTCCCACAAAGTTCCTTCCACAAGGGATTTGGAGGCCACAGAGAGACCAGAGTTCACATCCCAAACTCGCCTGCCTTCTGTGTTTATAAAGTTTTATCGGCACACAAATAAGTTCATTCCTTTGACCATGGTTCCTCCCCCACCTAGCAGCAGAGCAGCCCTGACAGGGGCCTGCAGAGCAGAGCACCCCTTATCAGAGTACAGCAGTGCACTGTGGACTCAGGAGGGGCTCTCTGTGAAAAGTGGCTTTTGTGTAAAACGGAACTGTGTACAACTGCCTCTCTTCACTGCCGTCACTGACCACACAAAGGGGCATTCAATGGTCACCCACCCCACAGTGCACATGGCAGCCTTTCTACTCCATCACCAAGGGGACAGCACAATAACAGGTCAGGCTCTTCCAAGAGCCAGTCCCAAGGCACCGTGTCCTGGTTGTACCTGGAAGACCTGGAGACCAGAAGCCCTGTCAGCATGCTGACTTAACACGGCCCCCAATACCACCTCAAAGGGCCGGGAATCCAAGGCAGCATGGCCAGGAACAGGATGGGGGCAGCCTGGGAAGGAAGGTGGGGACCCTCGGGAACAGAGGCCTGCACAGTGCCACCCAGACCCACTCACACACTTCCTGGGAGAGAGAGATACACCTTGGGATCAAGTCTCTGAGCCAGCATCACAAAAAGCCACGGGGTCCAGAACTGCCACCAGGCTAGCGCTTACTCAGAGTTAGTTCACTCTTAGGCACCGGGACCAGGCTGTGACCTCGCCAAGAATGGCACCTTGCCTGCTCCCCACCAGATATGGGAAAATTAGATACAGCTACACCCATGCAGGATAAAGTCCAGGCGACACCCATCACCTGCCTGGTACAGTCCGCAAGCACATGGTGTCACTGTCCCGCCAGGCTCACTCTTTGCCCCCATTGCCTCTGTCCCTCAGTACAAACTGGAGTCTCATCTTTTTGTGGAAACAGCTTCCCCAAGAGGAACACACCCCACATGCAAACTGAAATCAGCTCATCCCCAGGAAAACACCACCTCTCTCTCCCTCTCACACCTTGGGCTAGCACCTGACGCCCACACCACCTTTCCTCTCCTACCCCCGGCAAACTCCTATTCATCCTTCAGAACCTGTCATTGTCACTGTCCCTGAAAAACCCTCCATCAGACCAGCAAAAAAAAGACAAGGGCTAGCCCCAGGGCAGGCCCCGCCAAGAGAGACTGCACGGCCAGAGGAAGATCTCCATCAGAAGAAACAAAGACAAGGAGAAACCAGAACAGCCTTGGTGGACATCCCCTGCACAGAGGGCAGTCTCCAGAGATAGGCCAGTGGCTGCTAAATGTGCCGGAGAGCCCTGGACCACGGGCAGGACGCAGCAGGCCCTGACACACTTTCAAAAGCTCACGCCCAGCCAAGAGCAGGGTGTGAAGATAAAAGCGGCCAAAGGGAGCTGCTGGCCACACGGTGGCGAGCCCAGGAACCACATGTGTGAGGAAATGCCTCAGTGCTCAGCCAACCAAGGAGGCACATGCCAGCCAGCTGTGCCAGCCCTGCGGAGGCTGAGGCAGAGCTGCAAGCCCACCAGCAGCCTGAGCTATACAGGGAGACCCTGTCACAAAGGTCTGTAATCTCAAAAAGGAAAAGAAAAAGTCTGTTTATAAAGGATCCGGGCCCTTGTCCCACGGACGGAGTGCATGAGAGAAGAGTGGACAGCCACACGCACACCGGATGTGACACGGGATTACGACGGGATGCACAGGCCGCCCTTCCGACCGCCCGCACCCACCGGGCCTGGAGCCACAAAACAAAGCAAAGAAGGAAGAACCACGCCAGGGGCTGCCATGCGGCACGTGAGGTAACGAGGCAGGTGTTCTGCTCTGAGTTCCAGGCTATCCAAGCCTCACAGGGTGTTCAGGGCCAGCCTGGACTGCAGAGCGAGCTGGAGGCCAGCCTGAGCTGCAGACTGAGTGTGAAGTCAGCATGGGTCACATAGTTCAAGGCTAGCCTGGACTAAACAGTGAGTTCAAGACCAGCATGCCACCTGACTCAGAAAGCAAAGCACACCAAAAGCCAGCCTCCTGCAGGGTGCGTCCCGCGCACACCTGAGGCGTCTGCAGCAGAAGCCCGTCCCCGGCGTTTTTGCATCCACCCTGAGGTGGAGACCCCCTTCGCCCAAGGTCACGGGGCAGAAGCCGGGGAGCGGGGCTGCAAGCACCTTGGGGGCAGCGCTGGGCGCTCCGGGGATGGAGCGCGGGGACTCGCCCCATTCTGCAGAAGGGGAAACTGAGGCTGGCAGGGACGGCGGCGGCGGCGGTTGGGGCCCCGGGGCGCAGGGCGGGCTAAGCCCCGCCGGAAGTCTGCGGTGGCGAGAGCGAGTGAACCGCAAGGTCACGGCCACGGTCAGGAGTGGCGGGGCCGAGCCGACCCGCCGTGGCGCTCACCTGGGCCGCGAGTAGCAGCAGGGCTGCGGCCAGCCGCGCCGCCGCCATGTCCGCCGGTCCCACCGCAGCTCTAGGCGGGAGGTTTCCCGGCAACGCCTTCGGGCCCCGCGACGCGCATGCGCCGAGTCTGCGCGTGCGCGGAGGCCCCCTCGTTAGGGAGGGGCGGGGCGGCGCCTGCGCAGAGCGACGCGCGGCGACAAGATGGCGGTGAGCATTGCTAGATCGCGGGGACAGCAGGGCTACGGGCTCGAGGGACAGTGGAAGCGAGAACAGAAAGACTAAAAGGAGAGTGACGGACGCCCGAAGATAGGGAGACAGGGTGCCGAGGCATGGGAGCCACGCGGGGCTGCAAACGAGGGACCTGGGGGTACAGGCCAGGTGACATGGGATGCAGGCGGCAGACATGGGGATGCAGACGAGGGACCTGGGGATGCTGACAGGGGCCATGGAATGCAGATAGGACGTGAAGATGTAGACACAGGACATGGGGTTGCAGACCAGGCAGCATGGGGGTGCTCACAGGAAATAGTGCAGGTGGGGGATACGGGGATGCAGATGAGGACGTGGGCATACAGACAGAAATGCAGACTCAGGGGCGTAGAATTCAACCGGGGAGCACTGGAGATGAAGATGCACACAGGGTTATGGGGGCTTGGGGTGGAAAGGAGTCCCTGGGTGCCAGACCCAGGCAACAGGGATGTGGGAAGGCTGGACCTCTCTCCTCAGCGCCCCACCCTCCAGCAGGACAAAGAGAAAAAGAAAAAAGAAAGCATCTTGGACCTGTCTAAGTACATTGATAAGACTATCCGAGTGAAGTTCCAGGGTGGCCGGGAAGGTGAGTGGGTACCGCAGGGCTCCCTAACGAAGAGCTTGGCCGAGGTCACAGCAAGCAAGGGAAACCACACAGCACAGGTATTCCAATAAGGGCTAAGCTTGGGCTGTTGTGTACCATTGAATGGTATGCCCCAATTGTGGGCGGGGACGCGGAGTCCCAGGAAAGGGATATAAGTGGGGTTAGCACCCAGACCAGTATGGATAGATCCTCAAGGAAGGGGCCAGAATCCATGAGGAGGTGGAAGGAGGCAACAGGAAGCCATGTGTTTAAGCACCCGGACATAGTAGGAACCGGGAAGGTTTCTCAATAGAAGGAGGATTGAAAGCTGCCACTTTTACGTTATGTCGCAAGACGCTGTCTCCAAAAATCAACCAGGAGTGGGGCTGCATCTCTGTGGGTAGATTGCTGGTTTAGCGTGTGTAAACATCTGGGTTGTATTCCCAACACCATGCAAACCTGCCATGGTTGTATAAGCCTGGCATTCTAACAGCAGGGAGGTAAAGCCAGGAGGCTCAGGCTGCCTAGTGAGTCTGAGACCAGCTTGGGCAAATGAGACCCAGAAAGAAAGAGAGGAAGGAAGGAAGGAATCCGTTTTGTATTGCATGGAAACTATGTAGAACTCACGTTGTGTGGCCATAAAGTTTTATTGACACTCACTATGTGTAGCTCCTTCTGTACTGAAAAGGAAAGGTTGGAGTCTCAGGAACTAGGCCACCACACTTCTCCATGAGTTCTGTGGTGGCAACTGTTCCCTGAAGTCACCAGGTTCTATGTGTGTTGGGGGGTGGACTGACATTCTTCTCCATGTCTGTGCCGTCTGTGTTCCTCAAGCCAGCGGTATCCTGAAAGGGTTTGACCCACTGCTCAACCTGGTGCTGGATGGAACCATTGAGTATATGCGAGGTATGATGCTGGGGCCCTGTGGGGTCGGATTACACCAGGTGGTGACTTAGGGTGCAGGTCTCTTGTTGACTGCTGCAGTGTCTGATCACCAGGGCGGTGGCAAGCATGCCAGGAGGGACTCAAGCTTGAGACCAGATCAGTCTACTCAGCCCTCAGGATGCCAGGAATGTGTGCCTGCATCAGGGGCTCCAGGGCTCACGGGCTGTCAGCTTTGTGAAAACAGGCCCGTCCTGTAATGCCCTGAGCAGGTCTCCCACCATCAGGTTACCCCTCTCCAGCTCTCATGACAATTATGGCTAATTGCTCACCAGCACCACCTGCTGTCCACCCTCTCTAGTGCTTCTGCTGCCCTACAGATATCTCTTGGTGTTTACGGGGTCTGCATGGGCCCTTTAGGGTTCTCGAACCATGCTGCAGATGGCTGGCTCTTCCTTCAGCCACCCTCATGGTGCTGTGGTATAGTCTCTGCTGGTCCAGGAGTCCCTGAAAGAGCTGAGGGGGGATTTTCAGGGCCCCTCTGAGGTCCTGGCTGTGGCATGCGTGGTCATGGAAGGATATGCCCTTAATTCCTCTTGTCTGTCATCCCCCCAGACCCTGACGACCAGTACAAGCTGACAGAGGACACTCGGCAGCTGGGGCTTGTGGTGTGCCGTGGCACCTCGGTGGTGCTCATCTGCCCGCAGGACGGCATGGAAGCCATTCCCAACCCTTTCGTGCAGCAGCAGGACACTTAGCAGCAATGGCGGGTGGCCTGGCCCAGGGACCTTCCTTCTAGGGGGTGAACTTCTGTTTGATAGTCTTTTGTTCTTGTTTTCTTTTATTTTTTAATAAAATTGCCCACATGAGCATCCTGGTCCCCCTCCCCAACCCCTTCTCCTCCATCACTTTGATCTTTGAAAAAGCCAGGGCCAAGTGGAGACCTTGCTCAGACACTGTGGTCCAGGGCAGAGCACAGCACAGCCGGAAACTAGCGCAGGGATAGAAACCTGGGCATATGAGGTCCTGCAGCCCAGCTGGCCTCACCCGATGGGCTGTGGCAAGAAGGCTACCACACCTCCTAGGACTGGCCATGACCTAGCCTTCCTCCATATGTCGTCCCCTCAGCTCTGACCAGTGCCTTTTCTCTGTGCCCAGGAGGGCCTGAGAAGAGGACTGGCTAGCGAGGACCCCTGGGCCTGAGGTTCCTCAGGCTGAGGTGGCTCCCTAAAGCGTCTACCACAGAGAGAAGCAGCTGGGGCCAGGGCAGGGCTCTGTGCTCCAGTGACACAACTAGGAATTAGGAAGTGACTTGTGTCCCTCGTAGTCTGGCCCTGTCATCTGGCCTGGCCTTGTAGCCTCCGGCTCGTGGGGCACAGGTACAAAAGTTTTCGGCTGGGTTGGACCTTACGGCCACAACCCTCAGGGACAATCACCCCACTCTTAAGTTTGGGGAGTCCAGCAGGGAGTACAACTCCCTGAAGATGTGACCCAAGGCCAGAGTCAGGCTCCCTGTTCCTCAGTAGAGAAAACAAGACTTGCAGCCAGCCAGCCCTGCCTAGCACTCCCAGAAACCAAGGAAGAAATTAAGTAAGTGCAGCCAACCTTCCCCTAAGATAGCAAGACTTGTCCACAGCCTTCCTCAGAACAACCACCTCCCCTGCAGGTGACAGGCCATGGGAGATAAAGCCTGTGTAACACTGTGTAACTTCAGGAAAGTGTCCCACCCTTGCTGGGCTAGTCTTGAGTGTGGACACCCCAGCCCTGCCACAGAGCGTTGTGGTGAGCATATCTGTTGGCCCTGCACTTAGGAGGCCAAAGTAGAAAGGTGGCAGGTTCCAGGACAGCCTGGGCTACAGAGCAAGACCTCACTCAACCATACAAAAACAGGCCAGTGAGGGCCTCAGCAGGTAAAGGTGGCTTTACTTTCAAGTTTGATGACCTCAGTTTGCTCCCCAGAACCTACAGAGGAAAAAACTCCTGCAAGTTCTCAACACATGGCATGTGCTTGTACTGAAAGACACAAACATACATAAATACAATAAAAACCACAGTGGACAGCCTAGGTGAGCCTGTCTAGACCCCTATGTGACATGATGAAGACCATCATGATACCATGGGGATGTTTGTCACAGTGTAACATCTCGGAAACTTGCTGACACAGCCCAGGATTGAACTGGAGAGTGAAGTACACAGTACGGACAGAAGAATCCCATTTGTGGTGAGCATTTTCGTCTTTTTCAAGACAAGGTTTTCTGGGTAGCCCTGGCTGTCCTGAAATTATGTCTATAGCCCAGGCTGGCCTTGAGTTTGTAGGGATCGGCCCGACCCTGCCTCCTGAGTGCTGGGATTAAAGACCCATCCATGCCTGTCCCCTAATTTTTATTTTAAACTTGAGATTTCCAGGTCCATGACTGTGAGTTTTGTAGACCATCATGTCCTGCCACAAAGCCAAAAGGTTGAATGTGTCTAAAGAGTCCCATGTCACCTTGGGAAGGGAGAAAGTGGTCTAAGGCTGTGGGGAGCTGGATCCCGCTGAGTCTTTTAATATTTTTAAAAGGAGACATTTAATATTTAATGTTTTCCTTAATATTACATTGAAATTTTAATATTTTACTAGGAGTCAGAGGGGAGAAAGGCAGACAAGGAAGAGGAGCTGGAGAGGCAGAGGGGGCGGAGCAGCGGGAGGAACTGCATCTCCAACACACAGGATCGGCCTCCATCCCGCTCCCCAAGCCTTCCTGCCGCCCCCCCACCCCCACCTGGATCCGCCCTTTCAGCTCCGCAGCAGCCAGTGCAGGCCTCGGAGGTGCATCAGGGGGCTCCTGCCATCAGCCCAGGGGCCCGGCACGTGCCTGTCACCACGCCCCGCAGAGAGGCCGCAGGTCTTGTGCAGGGAGGCCCTACTCTGAGAGACCCTGCAGACTGGGATCTGCAGCCAAGCCACAGATTGACCGCAGATCGGCAGGACACCCCTGAGCCGCCACTGTCACAGCAGCTTCCAGAAGCTTCGGGAAATGGGCCAGGTCCTACGGCTACTTATGGTCAGCAGCCCTGGCTCTCCTCACCCCACCCTCCTTGGCTAGCTCACCCAGCCTTCCTCCAAACCTTTGCACAGTCCCCGTTCTGCATCTTGATAACACAGCCGGGGCTCAGAGATGGTGAGAAGCTCCCACTGACTGTCTTACAGCCTCCAGCTATCACAGGCTGCTTCAGGGCCTCTCCACGGCTGCCTCCCACTCCACTGTGGCATCGAACCCTTCTCTAACTACACAGGACTTAGGGATACAGATTAGGTGACATGGGACGCTGATGGGGGACATGGGGATGCAGGTGCTACAGGGGGATCCAAATCTATAGGACTGTAGCTTGAAGACACAGGGCTTGCTGGCATGTGTCAGGCTACAGTGGGGATGAAACAGGACGTTACAAGTTTAAGGTCATCTTTGGCTACAGGGAATGAGGGGGAGGGGGAGGGGGAGAGGAAGCAAGCGGGACAGACTCTAGCCAGGACAATGGGAAAAGAGATGTCTGTCACACCACAGGTGCACCCCAGACAGGCAGAGGGAACCCTTGTTCCAGCCCTGGCGCAGGCCTGGGAGGACCCAGATGGTTCTTCATAGAATAGGACCTTCTGCCACCTAAACCCTAACCTACCTGCAACAGAGAGGGGTCGCTCTCTCTGCTCAGTGAACTGGACACATGAGGCTTGACCCAGGCTGGCTGTGAGAAGTGGGTTCCTCCAGGAAAAATCCAGTCACGGTTGGCTACTGGGGAATGCTTCCCCCTCCAAAGGAGCGAGTTAGGATGCACCAGGGAATGCAGCCCCACTTCCCAGCCTGCAGCTCTGGGTCTCCCTGCAGCTTCCAGAGGCCCAGTTACCTCCACACTCCCCGTGGGCTCTCCAGCTGTCCCTCTGGGGGCATGGGGTGACCCAGGTCTCTCACACAATAGAAGACTTGAGGTGAGCTTTAGCCCCCTCAGCAAGCTTGTGTCCCTCTCCCAGTACCCAGCAGGACTCACCCTGAGCAGCAGAGAGAGCACGGGGCCCTGTAGCCACCAACATTCCCATGCTGGGCAGCACTGTGACTGGGAAGGACAGACAAGTCGAGACAGACTGAGTAGTGCATGTCTGTGACCCCACAATTATGGGACCACTGAGGCAGGAGGATTACCAATTCATGGTCAGTCTGGACTGTATATTCAAACCCAGTATCAAAAACAAAAACTGGCTGGCCAGGTGGCCCAGTGGTTAAAGGCACTACCTGCCAAGTCTGATAACCTGACTTCCATCCTCAGGACCCACATGGTGCAGGAGAGGACTGACTTCCACAAGTTGTCCTGTGTCCTGGACGTGAACTCAGTGGTGGAAACCAGATCCACAACCACTTGGGGATCCACCCACACTCCCCTTCCATCTAGTGCCTCCCTGGCTACTGCTGTCAAAATAGGCTTGTGATTCAAGCACATCCATGGATCACTCGTCCCCAACTGCAGCCTTCAAAGACATGCACAATCCACACCTACAGAAGCGTAGACCCAGCTGGGCGGTGGTGGCGCCACGCCTTTAATCCCAGCACTTGGGAGGCAGAGGCAGGCAGATTTCTGAGTTCGAGGCCAGCCTGGTCTACAGAGTGAGTTCCAGGACAGCCAGGGCTACACAGAGAAACCCTGTCTCGAAAAACCAAAAAAAAAAAAAAAAAAAAAAGAAGAAGTGTAGACCCAAACTAGAAAACCTGAGTGAGGGCCTGGGGGCATGGTCAGGATGGAGCCCCACCTAAAATCCCCCAGTGAGGACCTGGGGGAGTGGTCAGAGGTGGTGCCACCAACTAGACTTCCTCAGTGACGGGCTGGGGACGGAGCTCCTCAGGTTCTTTCCCAGCTGCACTAACCACAAAAACTAAGTAGATCTATGATGAGTCCCCGGGAACTCACCCTCCCCCCACAAGTCTTTCAGAAACCAGAGTCAGAATATTTTCCAACCAGTTTCTGAGGCAGGGCCCCTCGTGACCTAGGCATAGTCTTACCACACTAGCAGCTGAACCCAGCCAGGTACGGAGGAGATGAACTTGTCCTGCTCTTCAGATCACAGGAGTCTATGTCAAGGTCTAAGGGCAACCTGCATGACATAGTGACACTGTCTCAGGAAAAACTTTATTCACAGGCAGCCAAGCCAAGTAGACCATACTGGTATCCCATTGAAGAACGCTGAGGCAGGAGGATGACAAGCTGCAGGCTGATTAGTGCTACTTAGCTAGATCCTGCTCAGATGTGGGCAGTGGAGAGTCTGTCCCCAACTGTGAGGCACTTGCCACCCAGCCTGACGCCTGAACTCTGCCCTGAGACCTGGGATGCTCCCAAGTTGACCTCTGACCTCTGCATATGGCAGGGGTGCATGACCCACACACAAAATAAATGTATGACATATAATTTTTAAAAACTGATGCTGGGGTCTGGAGAGATGGCTCAGTGGTTAAGAGCACTGACTGCTCTTCCAGAGGTCCTGAGTTCAATTCCCAGCAACCACATGGTGGCTCACAGCCATCTGTAATGGGATCCAATGCCCTCTTCTGGTGTGTCTGAAGACAGCGACAGTGTATTCATATATAATAAATAAATAAATCTTTAAAAACAAAAAAAAAGGGAAAAAAACTGATGCTGGCTGGCTAGCAGTGGCACTCACCTTCAGTCCCAGCACTCGAGAGAGTTCGAGGCCAACCTGGTCTGAGTAAGTTCCAGACAGCCAGAGCTACACAGAGAAACCCTGCCTAGAAAAAAAAACAAATGTGTATTTATGTGTGGCCCAGCTCCAAAGGCAGGTCCCCAGCTCCCTGCTGAGCTGAGCTCTGACTCTAGAGACCACTTCTTTCTTCCTTCCTTCCTTCCTTCCTTCCTTCCTTCCTTCCTTCCTCTCTCTCTCTCTCTCTGTCTCTGTCTCTCTTTCTCTCTCTCTTTCTTTCTCTCTTTCTGTCTCTCTTTCTCTCTCTTTCTCCTTCTCTCTTTCTTTCTCTTTTTTCTTTTCTTTTCTCTCTCTTTCTCTCTCTCTCTCTTTTTCCTCTTTATAGACATGCTTGTGTTGCCTACACATCTGTCTATCCACATGTGCCATTTCTGAGCAGGCCAGATGGGGGTTTTGGGTCCCTGGAGTCACAGACAGTTGTAAGCTGTCCTGAGGAACCCCTCTAGGGTCAAGAGCCCCCTCCCCCCTGTTACCTCCCTCCCTCTGTCTCTTTCTTTTGTGTCTTGAGACAGAGCCTGTGTAGCCCTGGCTGGCCCGGAACAAGAGGCCATTTTGACATGTTCCCTCTGGGAGTGGGTACAGGTCATGAGGAGCACAAAGGACCCTCCCATGTCGTCAGGCAAGCTGTAATCCCCCTGCCTCCCTCTCTGTCCCCAGGTCCCCTTCAGGTATAGTGTTTTTCCCCTTTCCGATGCCATCACCCCTGGAACTGTCTAAACATTTACTGTTGACCACAGACAGCTTTGGGAATACCACATACCTGCTCAAAGCCATGGGGGTTGTTAACCTATTAGGGCTCAGAGAGGTTTGTCACTGACCTGAGGCACAGCATTGAGCCTGCCAACCTGAAACCCTCAATATCTGAACATCACTCTCTAGGTACATAGGGGAGGCCACTAGTCAGGAGCTGGGGCGGTTCAGCTGCCCTCGGCTGCGTGGAAGGAGCCACCAACTACAGCCATCACGATGTAAAAGGGAAGAAGCATAGAGCGTTTTGTTTCAAAGCCCATTCCTGTGTAGCAGGGTCCCCACTGAACCCCCACGCTGTCCCCAGAGCACACTGAGCATGCCCCAGGCAGTCACTGCCCCCCCCAGCCACACCCACGTTTGTTTCCCCATCAGCAGGAGCCACCTTTCTCACCCAGGTGGTCCATCTCCGTGGCAACGTCCCCTCCGCAGGTGGTCGTAACCTTGGCAACCAGGTGCTAACGCTCCACTGCTGGCAAGGCTGTGACCCTCCTGCTGCTCTCCCACGCAGCCTCCCACCGGAGTGGCTCTGAAGTGCTGAGGAGTGGGGATGAGGAACCTGCCAGGAACACTGAGCTCAGAGAGGGCAAGAGACATCCATTGTCACACAGCAGCTGGGCCTGGGGTCTTCACACCCACCACCCTCATCCAAGCCTTATGTACAAGTTTAGGGTCTATTAAGTGCTGGCTGTATCCATGGCTCAAGTACATCTCTGTCCTCAATGTGACTCCACGGGTGACACACCGTCTGAGGGGCAAGGGTAGGGGATGCCTTAGGCTTTAGAAGCTCAGACTACCCCTGTCCAGTTTGCCATCACTTATGTCGATAGTTCAAGCAGGAGTCTGGACACCAAGCGCGTGCGGGGAAGCAGTGCTCAGGAGAAAGGGGGAAGGGCAGACATAAATAGGATGAATGAGTAAATTATAGGATATCTTAGGAAATTGCAGGGAGGCTGGGAACGGGGGACAGAAGGCAGCCGGGTGGGGATGTGAGTCAGGAGGAAGCAGGGGCGGGCAGGGCAGACGCTGGGGAAGGCGTTCTGCTCTGCAGCCAGAACAGCATGTGCAAAGGTCCTGTGGTGGGAGCCAGCCCCTCGGCTGTGGTCCCGCCTGCTGTTGCTCTCTCTCCTCTGCAGAGTACTGAGAGGAAGGTGGATGGGGCCCCCTAGAGCCCTGGTGCCCCCCCCCAGTCATGAAAGCTGTAGTCCACAGTGCTAAGCATGGGAGCTCCTTGGTCCTTGGGGGTAGACTCAGGCTAGATGGGCAGAACCTGGAATGGGCCCAGGCAAGCGGCCAGTGTCCCAGAGCCTCCCTGCATCCACTTCCCATGCATAGAAAGTCTGGTCTATCATATAGCTTTGTGTGCAGCAGGCACTCAACAAAAGCCTGCCCAGAGCCAGTGCTCACAACCTCGGAGACTTGGAGAAGAGATGCAGTCTACCTGGGATCACACAGCACAGCAGGACACAGACAGGGCCAGCCTGATGCAGAGTTGGGGTCTACCTCCAAGGATGTTGGGAGGGACACTAGCTTCCTGGCCTCTTGGCTTTGCAAGGGACCTGGTCTGTGGCCTCACAGGATGCAGTTTCTGGGCCTCAGGCCAATGTGACAGACTGGGAAAGATGCCGGCTCGAGTCACAGGTGGCAGAGGTTCCACTAAACCTTACTGGAGGACAGAGAGGGCGCACGGGGGTTGGGGGGATTGCAGGACATTCCTAGGCTCCCCGCAGCTAGGCCTACAGGTCACCCCTCTCCAGGGACAAAGGCAGCTGAGCCTCCAATGCACTCGGTTTGCTACAGTTAGGACAGAGCCAGATGCAGCCAGCTCCTCAAAATGGCTACTCACTGAGCCTCTGCTCTGGGGAACTGTCACCTCTTCCCTCTCATAGCTTCCACCCTGGACCCCAAGGCCTGAGCCCCCAACTCCTGTTTCCTTTCTGCTTAGGGTGGCTCCAACCAGGGAGCACTGGGTTCCCGGCCTCAGAAGGGGGCGGAGTTGGAGACAGTGCAGTTTCTCTCACCAAGGGGGGGGGGGGGGCCGGGCGCGCATGCTCCTTTGTAAAGTTACTTTGTTTATTTCCGAGACAGGGTTTCTCTGTGTAGCCCTGGCTGTCCTGGAACTCACTCTGTAGACCAGGCTGGCCTCGAACTCAGAAATCCACTTGCCTCTGCCTCCCGAGTGCTGAAATTTGAGCTAAGATTTATCTTATTTTTAACCCTGTGCTACATTGCATACAGGAGCTCACAAACCAGAAGGTGGCCTTAGGTCCCTTGGAACAGGAGTCACAGATGGTTGTGAGCTGCCATGTGGGTGCTGGGATCTGAGCTGAGGTCCTCAGCAGGAGCAGCCAGTGCTCTGGCTGCTGAGCCTTCTCCCTGGCTCTCCCTCTTATCTCGGAGTTCTCTCCATGTTCCCCTATGTAATGTATGCATCCCTCTACCTACTGCCCACACTAGGCTGTATGTACCAAAGTGCACAGCGCAGTCGCAGGCACATGGAAGGGGAGGGGATGGCGGCGGCCACGGCGTGGATGGATGGCAGGTGGAGTATGGCCGGCAGCGGAGCAGTGGGAAGCCAAGGCGGGCTCTGGAACTCACTGAGGAGCAAGGCCACTGGAGATGAGACTTGGCAGAGCCGGCAGGTGTGCGCTACAGTGCAGATGGTGGAGGCCTGTCCTGGGAGGGAGGGGACAACGGAGAGTTGCCAGTTTCCAGAAGGTTCCAAGGGGACAACCTGTCGTATCTAAGGAGCCCCCAAGCATTTCTTGGTACTCAGTGTCTGCGGAGGCTCCGAGGACACGGATGTGTTAGGCACGCGGGGTACCCAGGTGCTGCGTCCCCATCTGCCCCGGACGGGCTCCAACACGTGTCGTTGCGCGCGCCTCTTGCGGCTCGCGCGCGCTCTGGCTATGCGCACGGTGATGCGCGGCGGGGACGCGCACGGCGGAGCCCGGGAGGTGGCGGTGGCGGCGGTGGTGGCGGTGGCGGTCGTGGCGGCGGCTGGTGGCGGCTCCGAGCGGCCCCCCGCGCCGTCTGAGGAGGAGCCGCCCAGGTGAGTGACAGAGCTGCAGTCCGGGGACCCTTTCAGCACCCCCCCCCCCACGCGCTCCTCTCCAACCCTTCTGCACCCCCGGGGAAACTTCAGGATCTACCCCACCTCCAGAGATGCAGAGCTTAGGGAATCGAGGGGTGCATGTGGGGGAGCACCCTGGGGGATGCGGAATGGTGATGCGCACTGCGGCAGGGGGACACCTAGGATGGAGCCGCAGCTGGGCGCCCTGAAATCCCCCGCCAGCCAGTGCAGGGAGAAGCGCGCGAGGTAAATTGGGGGGGTCTACATGTGGGACTCACACATTTTTGGGGTCTCGATCCCGTGGGGGGAAGGACTGGGATGTTGGGTAGAGCCCCTCACTGGGCAGGCCTGTGTCCTGGTAGTGGCCATGGTGGTGGGGGCGTCTGTATATTCCATCTTACAGGCCCGGCCTGGTGTCCCCTGGGCACTGGGCCTGACCAGGGAGGCCACTCGGCCCCACTCAACAAGTTGAGAGGCTCAGAGCTTAGGTTCCAGTTGGACACGCTGCGTGTTCCCACCCCACATTATGATCAAGGGCTCCTAACGCCAGAGTCCCCAAGGCACAGGTGTCCCTCCTCCCAGTGGGGAGTGCTCAGAACTTGGGGGTCTGATGTATTTGGGAAGCTGTACTGGTGCCAGGAGGCTTCTTGCTGTGTGTGGAGGGGAACCCAGAGCCCAGGCAGGGCCTGAGACCCTGTGCCTATGGAGGGCTTGGTGGGTGGGTGGCCTTTGTGCCTTTGGTGACAGGGAGGGGCTATTAGGGCTTGGAACTTGGGGACTTTTAGGAAGAACAGAAGTATCTGTCTGAGGATAACTCAGGAGGGCTCCCTGGAGGAGGCTCCAGGCTACAAAGGTTGTAAGAATAGTGTTAAGAGGTGAATGACATGAGGCAGAGGGTCTCAGGTTGGAAACAACCCCCCTCGGGGACCTGAGGGTACAAGAAGCTCCGCCCTGGTCCCATCACCCCGAGCTGCAGGGGAGGCTTAGGACGGTGTTGGCCCATAGGTGTCCCCTCCACACAGACACCCAGATGAGGTCGGGTAGAAGGAAGAAGACACCCAGGATGGGGTGGGAGGCTCAGTGGGGGTCCCCTCAGCTTCCTAGTTTCTCTTCTGTCCCTGGTTTCTTCCTATAATTGACACCTCATCCTGACAGCCTCCTCCCAGGCCCTGACATTGCACCAGGGCAGCTAGGGTGTTGAGGAATCCCTTTGTCAGCTCCCACCTGAGCAGCACACAAGTGCGTCCAGCCTCAGTGTTTCCATCTGTAGAGTGGGGGTGGCCTCTGCCATCTACCCCCAGTTGCAGCCAGGCATGTGATCGTGCCTGAAGGGTAGGAGCATACGAGGTCCTAAAGCCGAGGTTTTTGTGCCTCTTCCCCCGGGCTCTCCTGACTCACTCCCAGCTCACCAGGTAGGAAGCTTTTTAGAACTCTTTCCCAGCTACTGTGTTCGGTGTGGGCAGCCCGGGTGAGCCACCCACTGCCTCCCATGTCAACCTTGAGCTTGAGAAAAACGAGGAGTTAGCATCTAGTAAAAACAGAGCTGGAGTGAGACTCGATTTCCGATGCTCACAGGTGAGTGAGCTGGGGTCCCCTCCACACCAATACCCAGATGAGGTGGGTGGGAGGAAGAAGGCACCCAGGACCCTAGGACAGGGTGGGAAGCTCAATGGGGGTTCCCCCAGCTTCCTAGTTGCTCTTCTGTCCCTGATTCCTTCCTACAATTCACACCCCAACCTGGCAATGACCTCCCCCCAGGACCAGGGTGTCAATCCCCATCCTCCAGTCCCCTCCCCATCCCGTGCCATTTCTGTTTTCAGGGCTAGCAGATGAGCAGACACACACATATTGGGGGTTAAGTGTTTGCCAGTCTGGAACCTTCCTCTCCTTCACTGCTGGGTAGACTGTGGCAAGCTTGCTACCCCTCTCAGGGCACACGCCATTAAGAAAATTGGGTCAGGAGCTCCCCCCCACACACACAAAAATAGTGGCCAGGGACCCACGGCAGATAGGGGCTAATTAGGCCTTAATGAGCTGTCATGGATTAAAGGCCCAGGAGGGCCAAGATCTAGGACAGAGAATGTACCAGCCCTGGAGGTGGGGCTGGGAGAGTGTCCCCAAAAGTATACCTCAGAGAGGGGATGCTGTGGAGGTATGCCAAGCCCATCCTCACCCCACTTTATCCCTCACTCTTATGGTGGTGGGGGGACCCAGGACTGAAGGACAGGAGGCCACGGAAGCCAGTCAGCCCCAGAACATGGACTCATCTTTCCTGGTCTGTGGCCTAGAGGGACCCAGGGTTCCAACCCACAGCCATGCTAGGTCTCCTCCTGACCGAGTGATTCTTTATCTGTTGAGAGAGTTAGGAGGAGGCTGGGGGAGAGGCTTCTGTTTTCCAGATTGTTCTGTGAGTATAGGCCTTGGGGACCTCTAGCTGACCCCCTCAGTGTGGCTTCGGCAGGTGTCAGACCTCAGTGCAGGAGCAAAACCATCCTCCATCAACAAGAAACAACAAGAAACAGTGCCTGGCTTCCACAGACACAAGCCACTCCCTCCTCCAAACCACGGTGGCCCTGGGTGGCAGTTCCCCCTGGCTGCTGGGAAAAGCCACTACCTACCACACACACACACCCTCCCAGGCTGGCCAGGGAACATCCCCAGCAGTGTCGTCATGGTGTGAAGGTCCCAGAGGCCTTGGCTCATGGTCCTCTCCTCCCTCTATGGATCCAGGGTCACAAAATCTAGGAGTCTTTCTGCCTGCCTGCCTTCCTTCCCACAACCCCAAGGTGACACTGGGGCTCAGAGGATCCAGGACAGTCCTCAACTTGGGCCTATTGGCAGTGTCCTGTCTGCCCAGGAGGTGACAAGTCCCCACTACCATGGTTCCATTCCCATTAAGACTGAGAACAGCAGCAGGCATACAGCAGGTGTCTACTAAATGCTTGTTGAATGAATGACAGTGAGTGAGTTGGAGACCTACTCCTAACCAAGGCAGCACCTGGTGGAAGCGTCTAGAAGCAGGCTAGCCAGAGGACAACGCTCCAGCCCCATTTGTTCTTCTGCAAAATGGGAAGCTGAGGCTGGCGAGAGATGAACGTCTGCTCACAGAGACAGAGCAGACCCTGACCCTGGGGATCTGGGCATGTTTGCATGCAACTGTGAACTCCCTGGAGGTCAGAGGACAACTGGTGGGAGTCAGAGCTCCTCTAACAGCACATGGATCAAGGGCCGGATCTCAGGCAGGCAGCAGGCAGGCGAGGTGGTGCGCACTTCATAAAGCAGATCTGACCGGTTGCGCTCCTGCTCTCTGTACCTTTGAGCATGGGACAGGGAGACCCGATGTCGTGGGGTCACCCTTTACCATCCTGTAGCCCTGAACTCACTCTCCTCTGGAAGGTTTTCCAAACCTTCAGTTCATTTATTTGTCCGTATTTTTTTTATGTCTGCTCCCCCTCATTGAATTACAGCGAGAGAGCAGGCCCCCTGGTGTGGGACTCCATGATAGGAGGTGTCCAGAATGGGAGAATCAGACATGGATTCGTGGGTAGCTGCTGGCTGGAGAGGGGGCGGGGAGACGGAGGTCTGAGTTTGTTATATGAGAATGTACTCAGAGGCCCTGGGGGTCCGCTTGAAATCATGGGAACCCCATTCCAAGGTGACATGAGCCAAGGGTTAGGAGGACAGTGACTGGGCAAGCTGGACCCTGCAATCAGGCCCTGCCAAGCCCGCTGCGGTGGCATCTCATGCATATTAATGAGTCATGTCCTTGAAGCCCTAGCTTGGCTCTTCCTTTGGTGGCATCTATACTGGGCTTGCCAGACCCCTGAAGCCCACTGAGGGCGATCTGAGTGGTGGCTGCATGAGCCAGCCCAGGCAACCCAGCATCAAGGGTTCCACACCGTGGAGTGGAGTGAGAAAGAAGCCAGAAGGTTCTAGATTCTGCTACAGGAGGCAGCTATCCTAAGGTTGGGTGCACAGCCTTAGAGGAACCTTGGATCAAAAGTGTCCCTTTTAGACTTTTTTTTTTTTTTCAGTGTCAGGAATAGAACCTTGGGTCTCTTGTAGGTAGACCGGTGCTGGGACCACACTCCTAGCCCCTCACTGGGAGATTCTAGGCGAGGGCTCCACCCTGACCACGCCCCCAGCCTCTCACTGGGGGACCCCAAGGGGGCTCCACCCCTGACTGTGCCCCAGCCTACTTTTTACTTCCGCCTCCAGCTTACTTTTCCTATTTCTCTTTCTTCTTTTTTTTTTTTAATCTTAAATTTTTAAAACTCATTTGGGTTTGGGGGTATGGGTTTTTGTCTTGGCTTTTTTGGTTGGTTTGTTTTAAACAGGGTTTCTCTGTGTAGCCCTGGGTGTCATAGAACTCACTCTGTAGACCAGGCTCATGGAGATCCACCGGCCTGTCTCCTGAGTGCTAGGATTAAAGGTGTGAGCCACCATGACTGCCTAATTATCCTCCAGATTTATTTATTTATTTTGTATGTACAGTATGTTGCCTGCGTGTCTGACTGTGCACTGCATGTGTGCAGTGTCCCGGGAAAACAGAAGATGGCGTCAGATCCCCTGGAAATAGAGTTTGGGGGTTGTGAGCTGCCAGGTGGGTACTAAGAACCCAACCCAGCAGAGTTGGCAGAGTTCTAACCGCAGAGCCACCTCTCCAAACGCTCTCCCGTTTTTTATTTTGAGAGAGGGTCTCACTAAGTTGCAAGTTGTCCGGAAATCACAATCCTCCTGCCTGAGCTTCCAGGGCAATGGGCTGACAGGTGTGTGCTGAGGCTCCCGCGTTTGGGGTACCTCTTTGTATTTATTTGTTCGATGGAGCTGCCAACACCTGGTGGGGTGTCAGTGGGAGAAGAGAAAAGCACCCCGTTTTCTTGGCTCCAGTCCCTGGAGGTAGATTGAGAGGAGCCCAGGACGACTCACATGATACAAGGCCAACAAGAGATGACAAGCCAGTTCTACTGCTTTTCCTTTGTCAGCCCTTGGGAGGCTGAGGCAGGAGGATTGCTGACAGTTTGAGACCTGCCTGACCTTCAGTGAGGCAAAATCTACAGCAAGAACAAAAAAGCCACACAGTAAGTAGTCCAGTCCTCAATGATAGAGACTCCAGGACCCAGAGGCATGGCTTTGTGAGTAACCCTCCCCCAAAGCCACAGGGCAAGAGCAGGGACAGAGAGACACCTGCTCCCTGCCTGCCTTCTTCAACATGAGGGACTGGCGAGCACCTTCCACCCTACAGTGACGCTCAGGTTCCTAGTACTCCTGCCAGGCATCCTCTGTCCCGCTGACTGAGGGGAAGCACGTGGGGAGGGTGATTCCATGCCCCACCCGCACACACCACGGTCAGCACACACTCAAAAGGGGCAGGTAAGTCCTGAAGGCACAGAGCAAGAAGGGCCAGGGCCCAAGCTGAAAGCTGGCACTTGCTTTAGACAGCTGCCCACTCCCCTCCTCCCCAGTCCACCCCTGCAGCTTTTTTGTCACCCTGCAGAGGAGATGACAGGGCCAGGCCTGCCAGGAGAGGTTAGAGTTGAAAAACTAGGTCACCCTTTGAGTGGCCCCTGCTGAGCTGGCTCAAGAGATCTGCTGTCCCTGCCTGGTGGAGTAATTATAGAGCCAGCACTTGCCGGTGGCGCCCTGAAGGGAATTGGTGGCTGAGGTCTGACAAGTGGGGCCAGAGAGGGTGCAGGGGCCATCAGCGGCAGGAATTGCTTGGGAGGAGTGGTTCAGTGGCAGCGACTTGACCTGTCAGTTCCAGGCGTTCTCTGCCAGAACTGGCGGTTCTGTTCTGAGCCTAGCGACTGACTCCAGAGGCAGAAACAAGGGTCAGGGGTTTAAGGGCACCTACACAGCAGGTTCCAGGCCAATCTGGGCTACCTGACTTCAAAAAACCAACACGTGTAGCAAAGTCTGCGAGGGGCTCCAGTTGAAGGACTAAGCGCTGTGCCACTTGTAGGAGGCAGTGGTGACGGCTCAGTCGTGAGCTGCTGTTGCACAAGCCAGAACACCTGAGTTCAAATCCCCACAGAGAAGCTGGCACGAGGGCACACTTCTGGATTTCAATGCTGAAGAAGTAGGAGGATCCCTGGGGCTTGTGGCTTAACAGTCTAGTCCAATCATCAGACTTTGGGTCCTACTGATAGACCGTGTCTCAAGAGACAAGGCTGGGGATGACTGTAGAGGACTCTGCCTCTGGGCTCCACACAGGCGAACACAGCACAGACAGGATTCAAGGTAGGGACTCGTGCCCTTACCCCTCCACCCCTGGCCATGCCTCCTGCCCCTTACTGGGGGTGCTAGGTAGGAGCTCCACGCTTGGCCACACCCCTCCACCCTCACAAGGGAATTCCTGGCAGGGGATCTCCTTCACACCTGTGCCTTCCAATCTCTCCTCAGAAGCCCGGCAAGCTCAGTCACCAGGGCTGCCAGTCTGCACTGTGCCAGTAGTCTTGCCTGGGGGCTTCAGCTGCTAACATGCCATAAATAGCTGCCTGGCAGATGGGAAGCTGTGTTGCAAAAGAGGCCAGGCAGCTCTGTCCAGCTGTCCCTCTGCCACCTTGACCCCTGGGTCTGGCTACAGTCAGCCTGAGAGAAACACTGGTCCAGCCTAGTCAGGCCAGCACTGCAAGATGTCTCAGCATCTATTGGCATCGTAGCCCCCTGGCCACTCTGGTCCTCAGTTCCCACCAGTAGCTCCCCTAGCCTTCAATCCAGTCTTAGGGAGTTTCCTGGCTGTTCCTCCATCCTAGCTAGAGTGTCTGTCTCACAGCCGCTGAGAGTCATCACCAGTTGGATCTCTGCAGGAGAGGAGTTGTCCTCTGTCACAGTTCTAGACTCGAGACAGCCAAACTCAACAATGTTTACTAGGCCTGGCCCCTCCGAGGCACAGGGCAGGGATCTTCCTGTTTCTCTTAAGTTCTCAGGCGCGGGAGTCTCTGAGCAGTTTGCTTTGTCATGCAGCTCTGCCTCCATCTTCAAGGGTAGCCTCAGCTACTCACCAGACTGGTTTGAGGCCAGCCTGAGCTACAAGAGAACTTGTTTTAAACCTCATCCACCTGTTCTGGGTGTTTCATGGAGTCCCACTAAGTGGTCTTCGGGGACATGGTCTCTGACTGAGTCCTCAAGGGTCCTTCAGATGTGTGTCAGAGCCTCCCTTTCATGGCTGAAAGCGTGGATGCCCCACGCTTTTTCTGCTGACTGTCCATGGACCCTTGGTCTCTATCGTGCATACTGGCACAGTGCGCATCTGTGTCGAGACTTGGTGGATGTGCTGTCATGGGTCAGCAGCCTTCTGTCTAGCTGGGGGCCATGGATACTGATGTAGTCTACCTCTCTGCCATTCCAGCTGTCCTGGACTATGCTGGCGTGGCCCTAGGCCCAGACGCTACACCATGACCTGCTGGCTACACATGCTGGGCCTGCACTTGCTGCTGCTGCCCACAGCGCCCCTTGCTGCCGGCTGCCCCGCACGCTGTGAGTGCTCCGCCTCTACCCGCACCGTGGCCTGCGGGCGCCGCCGGCTGACTGCTGTTCCCGACGGCATTCCGGCCGAGACGCGGATGCTGGAGCTGAGCCGCAACCGCATCCGCTGCCTGAACCCCGGGGACCTAGCCTCGCTGCCCACCCTGGAGGAGCTGGACCTCAACCATAACGTGATCGCCCACGTGGAGCCCGGGGCCTTCGCCAACCTGCCCCGCCTGCGCGTCCTGCGTCTCCGTGGCAACCAGCTGAAGCTCATCCCACCAGGAGTGTTCACACATCTGGACAGCCTCACGCTGCTGGACCTGAGCGAGAACAAACTGGTCATCCTGCTGGATTTCAGCTTCCAGGACCTGCGCAGCCTGCAAAGGCTGGAGGTGGGCGACAATGACCTGGTGTTCATCTCCCGTAGGGCCTTCGCGGGGCTGCTGGGGCTGGCCGAACTCACGCTGGAGCGCTGCAATCTCACGTCACTGTCCCCGGAGTCACTGGGTCACCTGCGGGGCTTGGGCGCTCTGCGCCTGCGCCACCTGGCCATCGCCGCCCTGGAGGACCAGAATTTCCAGAAGCTTCCAGGACTTTCGCATCTGGAGATCGACAACTGGCCGCTGCTGGAGGAGGTGGCCCCGGGCAGCCTGCGTGGGCTGAACCTCACGTCCCTGTCCATCACGCACACCAACATCACGGCCGTGCCGGCCGCCGCGCTGCGACAGCAGGCCCACCTCACGTGCCTCAACCTGTCGCACAACCCCATCAGCATGGTGCCACGCGGCTCCTTCAGAGACCTGGTGCGCCTGCGCGAGCTGCACTTAGCAGGAGCCCTACTGGCCGTCATCGAGCCGCAGGCCTTCGTGGGGCTGCGACAGATCCGCCTGCTCAACCTCTCGGACAACCTGCTGTCCACGCTGGAGGAGAACACGTTCCACTCGGTGAACACGCTCGAGACGCTGCGCGTGGACGGCAACCCGCTGGCCTGCGACTGTCGCCTGCTGTGGATCGTGCAGAGGCGGAAGACCCTGAACTTCGATGGCAGGCTCCCTGCCTGCGCCACCCCCGCCGAGGTGCGCGGCGACGCCCTGCACAACCTCCCCGACTCCGTGCTCTTTGAGTACTTCGTGTGTCGCAAGCCCAAGATCCGGGAGAGGCGGCTGCAGCATGTGACCGCCACCGAGGGCGACGATGTGCGCTTTCTGTGCCGCGCTGAGGGCGAACCCGCGCCCACGGTGGCCTGGGTGACGCCCCAGCACCACTCAGTTACGGCTGCCAGCCGGGGCCGGGCACGTGTGCTGCCTGGGGGGACTCTGGCCATCGCAGACACGCAGCCCCAGGACAGTGGCACCTACACGTGCGTGGCCAGCAACGCCGGAGGTAATGACACTTATTTCGCCACCTTGACCATCCAGCCGGCCGCCAACCGGACCCAGGGCAATGGGCACAACGAGACGCAGGTGGGCATCCGGTTCCCACTGGACCTCACCACCATTCTCGTCTCCACCGCCATGGGGTGCATCACCTTCCTGGGCGTGGTCCTCTTCTGCTTTCTGCTGCTCTTTGTGTGGAGCCGCGGCCGCGGACAGCACAAGAATAACTTCTCCGTGGAATATTCCTTCCGCAAGGTGGACGGTCCTGCGGCTGCGGCTGGCCAGGGTGGCGCTCGCAAATTCAACATGAAGATGATCTGAGCCGGTCCCACGGTGAGCTGTGGCAGCGGGGCCGCTCGAACCTCCGTCCAGACCCAGAAAATTTCCACCTATGCATATTTTTCCCAGGGGGTAGGCATGGAGGCTGCTGCAAGTCAGCTCACAAGCAGAACTTCCTCATTTTTGTAGACATCTGTGGGACTGTTTTTGAGCAGATCACACCTTTTGCAGTTCCTGAAGTGTTTTCTAAGGGTTTCAACCTGTCTTCCCCACCCTCTGCTCTGGCTGCTGTGCTTGGACTCGAAGTGGCTGGGGACACTCAGGGTCCAAGGTTTCTTATGCAGGTGCAGACTGTGGTCTCAAAGTCCTGTGTCCTCCCTCTGCCGGTCAGTCTCCCAGATGCCTACAGTGAGAACCCTTCAGGACACAGGACACACTGTGCTTGCAGGGGGTGTCTCCTCAGATCATTGTAACATAACCTGTGTCACACACACACACTTCGGTGTCACACACAGGGCCCAGGACTGCAGTAGGGACCCTGGAAATGTACCTGCCCAGCTCCTGTCCACTGCTACTTGGGTACCCAGGGCTACCCCAGACCCTGTTGAGAGGTTTGCAGTCACCTCAGGAGCCCTGTCCCCCACTTTCCATCCTACCAGGAACTTCAGGCCCAGAGGGCCACCTGCCAGGAGAAGCCATGTCCTCATGTCCCCTAGAGGTCTCTCCACCCTGCCTTGCCATGCTGGACATCTGCTTGCAGGAGGGCTGGCTGCCCTGGGTCCTAGGAGTGCCTCTCAGGCCAGCCACATCCACTCTGCTGCTCTGCAGGGGAGGTCACCTGCTGCAGGGGTGAGCAGGCAGGGGCAGTTGACTGGGAACGTTCAGACATTGGACAGGGCCAGGTCAGGACCCACTAGCCTATCCCAACTAAGTCCCTCCCCAGTGTAACCTCTGCCCGGTCAGTTAGGACACTGTTGAAAGAGGGGACAGAGGGCACTTTGTGGGACTTGGCCAGAAACCAGGAAGCTGCAACTGCCCCCTCGGACATGAGGTAAGACAGACTGCAACTCTCTTCCCACCTGTCCAGCTGTAATGTCTGTGGTCCACTGGGACCCTCTGTGTCTTCCTTTATAGAACAAGTCTGAGCTTGTAGTCTTTGCCCTGTGTGCCGAGGCAGGCCCTCATGATTGTGTCCAGACAGAAGGCAATCTAATGTGATGAAAGACGCAGATCAAGCTTGGCTAGTCTGAACTGGGCTGGGAACATAGAGACCCTTCGGCCCTGACCTCCCAGCCTTTCCATTACATACAAACTGGTTGACAGGGCACGAGTGACTAGGTGGACTGGCATTGTCAGACTCTATCCCTGAGCCTGACAAGATCAACCTCTTTGGTCCTGGAGTGTCCCCTTAGCCCCCATTGCCATGACAACCCCAGGGCCCTCAAAACAACAACCAACGAAATCCAAGTGCCTTTAGAGTTATTAAAAGACAGGATGGGTGCATTCCCGGCAGGGCTAGACACAAAGTGTCAGTACATTACATTGGGGTTCCTCAGTCCGACACCCTCTATCCTCACCTGCTGTGTTTGACTGAAATCCAATTAAACAAGCTGATTTAATACAAAAGGCAGACTTTCAGATATTGTTATTCCCATAGGAGGGCTGGGGTGGGTGTTGGAGTGCCTGGGTCCCTCCTTTGAGGTTGAGAAGCTGTGTGGCTCTGATTGCAAGGGTGACCCTGGGAGAGAAAGCTTCTGGTGGCAGAGCCAGCCATGGTGACGCACGCGTCAGTCCAGCACTGGAAGCTGAGATGCTATAGACTTGGGGATGACGCTGGGGCTCACCGTGCGTGCAGAAAAACAAAAACAAGCAAACAAAAAAGATTCCATATTAAATGGAGGCAAGGGGACTTCCTAGGTGGCCTGCCACACCCAGGAAAGCAAAGGCCCTGGCTGAGCTGCCTTAGTGGTATTCCTCTAAATAGAAGTCCCTGGAGCACTTGGCTAAAGACCCCAGCTTGCCTCCTTACAGTTTATTATTTGCGTCATTATTTCTTTCTTTCTGGTTTTTCAAGACAGGGTTTCTCTGTGTAGCCCTGGCTGTCCTGGAACTCACTCTGTAGACCAGGCTGGCCTCAAACTCAGAAATCCGCCTGCCTCTGCCTCCCAAGTGCTGGGATTAAAGGCGTGCGCCACCACCGCCCGGCTTCATTTTATTTTTTTAACAGAAATTCCTGTAGCCCAGGCTGGTCTTTAACTTACTATGTAGCTGAAGCTGACCTTGACCTCTGGATTCCTCTACTTCCTCACTGGGTGCTGGGTGACAGGGTAAGCCGCCATGCCCATCTCTGCAGCTCCCCTGCCCTGCCTAGGCCGCTCACTTCGGGGTCTCACCTCCTGGTTTCTGTCTCCACAATGCCCCATCCTCCCGGATGCTGGAGGTGAGGGGTAGCCCTGGGAAGGTCCCAGCTCTACTCTGGGCTTGGCCTGTCTGCCTAAGTCCTACACCTCTTCTTTCAAGGGGGCCTGGGGAGAGGGGCCAGGCTGCTGCTACAGGCACTGCCCAGCTTTGAGGGCTGAGTTCTCTGGGACTAGGCCCTGTGTATACAGTGGTTCCTCTATCTCTGTGTCCTCATGGTGCCCTCTGGGCTGGATGTTCCATCCGAATCCCAGACTGTGATGACTGCTTCCCAGAATCCTGAAAGGGGACGGACACTCCTGTTCCACAGGAGAGGGCAAGCAGCCCCGCACGATCACACATCACCAGCAAGGTTCTGTCATAGAGTCCAGGTGTCACCTCCATCTCAGAGGGTCCTTGGAGCAAAGAACTTCAGGCTCCTCAAGAGGCAGCCTACCTGTGACATGCACTACGTACATGTGCCCCCAAATTCCCGGGTCAGCAAGAGCAACTCTCGTCACCCACAGGGAGCTACTCAAACAGCAGTTCCCTGGGCCCAGGAAGAAGCCTGAGCACTCACTGCTCCAGGCCACAGACACATGCCACGTATTGGGGCACTTTATGGTCCAAACAAGAAAAACATATCCCCAACTTGTGGTCCAAGCCAGTTATCCCAGCTATTCGGGAGACTGAGGCAGCCCCAACTAGAATGCTGGGATTGGGGCGTGGTCAGAGGTAGAGCACCTACTTAGAATACCGTGAGGAGGCTAGGGGCATGGTCGGGGCTGGGGGTCAGTAGTCAGTAGTTCCCTAGCACCTGCAGAGCTGAGCTGAGCTGAGCTGATCGGGAGCAGCACAGACACGGGCTGGAGAGAGCACGAAGGTTAAGTATATGGTGAAGAGCTCTGGCCAGCTGGAGAGATGGGTCAGTGCTTAAGAACACGGAAGGTTTTGCAGTATCGGACTTTGGCCCAACACAAGTCGGTTGGCTTACAATGGTCCGTTAACTCCAGCTCCAGCTGATCAAATGCCCATCAGCTTCTCAGGCTCCACACACGTGGCACACACGTACTTGCATATACAATTGAAAACAATGACCGTAGCCAGGCATGGTGTTCACCTGTAACCCCAGTACTGGAGAGGCAGAGGTAAGCGGGTCTTTCTGGCCATCCTGGTCTACAGAGCCAGATCCATGCCAGCTACAGTTATACAAGGAGACTGTCTCAAGAGGCAGAGAAGTGACAGATGGAAGAAAAAAGTGGGCACAGGGTCTTGGCTTTGTTGGTGAGGCCAGCCGTCAGGCTGACTTGGCACCTCTCGGCTCCTGCCAGGAATCTCTGCAGTCTACCAGTGTGTGCAGTCTACCCAGTGAGCCACAGGCAATGTGTTTGCTACACCTTTTTGGGAGCGTGGTACCGAGATGTGTGTCCCTGAGGTTTCTGAATGAAAAGGGGGTGTCAGGCACACACGGCACTCCAGTTCCTAAGCCTTTTTGCTTTTGATAGTCTGGCTGTGTAAACCAGGCTAGTTTGGAACTCAAATCCTCGTCCCAGCCCTCTGGGTACTGACTGGGGTATCAGGGATAGCCTTGTTGCTATTTCTGAGGTTGGCCGTGGTCAGGAAACGCTGCCCACTGGGGAACAGGGAGCATAGAGCCAACCTGTTCCACAAGGCTTCAACTATCAGGTCCTTGATTGGCAAAATCCTAACCCATCTGGGATACAACCACCACAATCTTAAGATTGGTAGCTCTCACACAGCCGAGTTCTTAAGACCCTGGTGGCTCAAGAAACTGCTTTTGGTGCTACAGTGGGACTATGTGGCCCCTAAGCCCCCTGTGAGGGCACCACACTGTCACTGGCTAAAATCTATCAGGATCCCCAGGCAAGCATAATTACTAAGTTAAAACCAAAAGTGCTGGGGTAGCCGCAAGAGCCCATCCATCACCCCAGCACTCAGGAAGATCAACTTCAGGGCATCCTTGGCCACAAAGGAAACTCAAGGCTAGCCAGGGCTACCTGAAAAAAAAAAACAGAACAAAGAGGTTGTGTCCCTGGCCAGCAGCTCAGGCTGTCCGACCCCACAGCACCCCCATGTGCACAGGAGAGGAAGATATTCTCAGGACTATCTGGCCACCACCAAGGTCTAAGCTCAGCCTTCCAACCTCTCCCAACACTCCCTACCCAGCTCTTCCACAAGCTCCTTGTGACCAAGTTCTCCTGCTCTATTCACTGGTTCCTGAGGTTGTAGGGCCTCAGCAGCCTAAAATGACACTGCAATCTCCACTTAGGCCTCTTCTTGGACTGAGCTTATTCTGCATATTGGTTTTCCAAACACACCAGAGCAACGGGGGTGGAAGGGGCTTACACAGCAGCAGCCTTGTGCCCTGTCCTGTTCACTGTTCTGAGCACCCTCAGGCCTACAATGCTCCCCGAGGTCTTCCACTTTACTGGCTCGCTCTTTGGTTCGCCCATGCTGGCTCTAATCCACTGCAAACACTAATGCTTCATCTAGACCCCTCTGCCCTGTTTACAGCCCAGCTCCACCCCAACACCGCTCCAGTGGGCAGGGCAGAGCACCAGAGTCTACAGCTCAGGTAACTGAGCAAGCACACACAGCTCCTGTACAGCCTCTCGCCAGCCACCCCAAAGGCAGTGTGGTGCTGCCCCACCTCAGCCACAGAGCCCTCAGCTTCTCAAAAGTCTACGACATCCCAGCCCTACCACCCACTTAAGCAGAGACTCAGCAGTGACTGGAGTCCAGAACCCTCCCTGGAGAGGACCCTGGGCCACAGCTAACAGGAGCCCAACCTCGACCCAGCAGCAGGACACAGACACAGCAATGAACGAGATCACTTTATTGGGTTTGAGCCAGGGAAGGTGACACTATTTTTCTAGACTTCAAAGGAGGCTGCTCTAGCATAGGTCACCTGACCATCTTAAACAGCAATAAAAAAGTAAAATAGAAACCTTTATTTAGAATTAAAGCCAACACTTGAGTGTGACAAACACAGCATTCAGCTCGAAGAAGCACCCCGCTAATGGAGTGAGCGTTTATTCTGCACAATCATGACATGTGGACAAACCCGGGAGAGGGCGCAGGGACACTGGGCAGGGCTGGCACCTAGTCCTCCTCACCCGGGTCCTCTCTCTCCAGCGTGTAGACCATGAAGCAAGCGTCGGGTCTCTTGGGGACGAGGGGATGCCCGGGTCTCACAATCTCAAAGCCAAGAAAGCTGAAGGTTCGGAGTAGGGCGGCTGTGGGGACATAGGGTCAGAGCTCGGGGTATCACAGCATCCCTCCCTGAGACCCTACAGCAATACCTACCTCTGTCCTCACGGTTCTTGGGGAAGCAGATGAAAACGTGGTCAGCCCGGAGTTGCTCCTCTGCGAACTCTAGGAGAGCTGCAAAACTGAACAAAGCATGGAGCCATGGTCAGGCACCTGTGTGCAGGCCCGGAGCCCACGGCCCAGGGGTTAGCAGCTCACCTGTCCTTGCTGCCCTCCGGCAGGGGCCCAGCTGGGAGCTCGATGTAGAGGCCACCACCATTCCACACCGCCCTCCAGGTGACCTGCTTGGCCTCCGTGAGCGTGGACTGGATGCTCAGGACCCTGGTCTTGTCGTTAGACGTTGGCTCCTCTGTTACATTCAGCCGCTCGTCCTGGGAGAGCAGGGCTGTCAGGATGGCCAGCTCACTGTGCCAGTGACAGGCACCCCCGGGACTCTCCAAAGGTACTCACGGAGTACAGGACGCTAGCTGAAAGACTGTGATCCCGCTGACTGTTCCCTCGCCCACCTGGGATCTTCAGGGGTGGGTGAGGGACATCAGGAGCACCACCGAGGCCCCGGACCCAGGTTACTACAGCAATGAAGGGCAACCCTAGAACTGCAGGAGACAATGGTCGGCTGGTGGCAGAGCAGTAGGAAATACCTGGGCTTCCCACTCAAGAGCCATTGGAGACAGGACACTGCCCCTCACCTCTGTGGCTCTGCTCCTTTCATAGCAAGGCAAGGCACCAACAGGGCTTCAAGCCATGTCCTCTCAGCACTGTGGTCACGGCAGGGGGCGGGGACATCCCACTGTCCATGCTGCCAACCCCTCCTGTCAATGCCAGGTCACTTGCTCCTCCCCACCCTCCAGTCAGCAGTTACCAGTGGCCCCTCACCTCTATGAATGCTCTGCTGTCAGACAACCCCAAGTTTCCTCCCTTTCCTGCTACCCTCTATAGGACCCTCCTGCCTATATCCCAGCTCCCACCACCTACACCTACACCTTTCCCAAACTGGTCCCCACTCAGTGACTTCAGGGGAGACCCTCCACCCCATCTGCTGCAGACTGGAACTGCCAAGTGGGCTCAGAGACTCATTAAGGTTACCCCGTATTACACCTTACCACTTCCAACCACACCAGCTGCATGCCCCGAGACAGCACCGGGAGCCCCCCAGACCTGACCACTTTCAAGATCCTCCCAATTCTGGCCCAAGTCCCTACAAAGTATTGGAACCTTAAACATTCAGTCATCAAATCCAACCTGAACCCTAAATCTAATCCCAGCCTCTCAACCTGTGACTTCCTCAACGGACACAAGCTTCTTTCTCAACACCCCAAATCTGACCCCATACTCTCCCACCGTGAAATGAGCCCTCAACACGAACCCAAGTATATAATAGGGTCTTTCGCACCAACAGCACCCAAAATCAGAGTATTCTGCAAAGAACTCCAAAATCCAAGAGCCCCTCCTCTACAGAACATACGATTTATTACTGTTCCCCTCCATGTAACCTCAGACACTTCGCCACCTGACATTAGAAGGGGATCACAGATCCGAGACACAGACCCCAAATTCGAGTCCCCAGTCTCTTTTTCCAGATTCCTCCCCAAATCTTAGGCTCAACTCGCAACCCCCAAATTCGACTCAAACCTCAAATCGGATCCTACATTTTCGCGGAATGTTTCCCATTCTCCAACCAACCCAACCCCTACTCTTCAACCCAAGACTCCCTAATTCCACTCGAATCCCAAATCTGAGTCCGCGACCCGCGCCACAGGCCCCGCCCCGCCCCGCCCCCGGCGCGATCGTGGCCGCCACAAAGGGGCGGATCTCGCGCTGCCGAGACTTATCTGGCGCCCCGGGGCCGACCCCGCTCCAGGCCTGCGCACACCGCGCTTCCCTCCGGGCCTACGCGGACGCTGTTTCTGGAAGCTTCGCGGCGGCGGGGGCAGGGCTCTCACCTCTCGCTGCTGCAGCCGCCGCGGCTGTGCTGACTAAGAAGCGGCATGGTGCGGCTGGCGTGAAGCGTGGCGCTGCGTTTGTCCCCTTCCTTCTCTCTGGCGAAGCAGTGGCTGTTGAGGATCCGCTGCAGGGAGGATTTCACCATCCGGCCGCTGGGGTCCGAAACCAGCAAAAACCTCCGCTGCACTTCCGCGCCGCCGCCGCTGCTCGCCGTTCGCAAAATGGCGCCGGCGCCGACGCCCACTTTTATATGCGTCGTCAACGCAGGCCACGCCCCCACACGCAGGCGTAAACGCAGTAGCGTGAGGCAACGGAGGAACGGGGTGGGGCCACAGTGGCAGCTCAGAAAAACCAAATACGTCCCACCTGTTCCGGTTTCTGATTGGCGAAAGTAAACCAACAGACTAATCATCTCCGTTGATGATTAGTTGGCGATAGGAGAATCCCGTCCCCGAGTGTTTGCGTCATCCGTGGGTGGGAAGACAGGAGAATGCAGACGCTACTCCCCCCCCAAGACTCTGATTGGTCAATGTGGGAAAACGGACGGCTTTGGCCCCTTTGAGGATTGGTTGGAGTTCTGACGAGCCCGCCCTCGAGGTTATGTCGTGTAGGGGGCGGGGCCTCTGCGAAGTAGTCATACAGGACTTAAAGCCCGGTCTAGCCCAGTCCCCAAGGCTAGGACTCTGCGCCTCGGCTTGTACCGGTGGCCCTTCAGTTTTGTCCTCTGTCATCTTCTCCATCTTACACCATTATGGTCCCACCCACGGGACGCCCCGCCCCAGGAAGGCTGATTGTCAGGACATAACTGTCAAGGGTGTCGGAGACTGAGCTGGGCGGTTTGTTTGGTGCCCATCCCCCACGCGGCAAAATTATTCTAATGACCTTGTAATAATGGGTAATTACGTTCTAGATTGGGACTCTTTATTTTGAAAACAACTTACACCCTGTCTCGAAAAACCAAACCAAAAAAAAAAAAAGAAAACTTAGGATTTAAAAGAAAGTCAAAAGTTAAAATATTCCAATGTAGAGAAATATTTTACATCAAACGAATTTAAACGATTTTTTTTCTTTTTTCTTTTTTTTTTTTAAGTTTTTCGAGAGAGGGTTTCTCTGTGTAGTCCTGGCTGTCCTGGAACTCACTCTGTAGACCAGGCTGGCCTCGAACTCAGAAATCCACCTGCCTCTGCCTCCCAAGTGCTGGGATTAAAGGCGTGCCCCACCACCGCCCGGCAACAATTTTTTATTTATGTGTATGAGTACACTGTAACTATCTTCAGACACACCAGAAGAGAGCACCAGATCACATTACAGATGGCTGTGAGCCACCATGTGGGTGCTGGGAATTGAACTCAGGACCTCTGGAAGAGCTGTCAGTGCTCTTAACCACTGAGCCATCTCTCCAGCCAACAATTTTTTTTTCATAAACCCAATGTGAAGGTTTTCCTCAGTATCTTTTTCTTATTTATAGAATTTCTTCTTAAAGAATTAAAAAAAAAAAAGGTTTATACTACCACTCGTGGCTAAGATTTTTAGCCAGGCAGTAGTGGCACACGCCTTTAATCCCAGCACTTGGGAGGCAGAGGCAGGCGGATTTCTGAGTTCGAGGCCAGCCTGGTCTACAGAGTGAGTTCCAGGACAGCCAGGGCTACACAGAGAAACCCTGTCTCAAAAAAAAAAAAATTCTTATTCTCTTTCTCTTTTTTGGTATTTTGAGACAGGGTTTCTCTGTGTAGCCTTGACTGTCCTGAAACTTACTCTATAAACTAGAGATCCACCTGCCTCTGCCTCTGCCTCCTGAGTTTTGGGATTAAAGGCCCATGGCACTACGCCCTGCTCTTATTTTCTTTTCTGTGAGCAAACTACAGTGTGATGCAAAGACCAGAATTCAGTAAAAGCCTATGGTTGTGGTGAAAACCACTCAACCAAGCTATGGCAGGAGGATTGCTGGGAGTTCAAGTAATCAAGTTCCAGGCCAGTCTGTTCTACAGGGTGAGTTTCAGGACAGTCAGGGCTACCTATCTCAAAAAAAAAAAAAAAAAAAAAACAAATAAAACAAATCTGACTGCTTTCCCAAAGGACCTGTTTTCTCTTCCCATCCAAATGAGGAGTCATAACCACCAGTAACTCTGGATCTGGGGCTCAGAAGCCCCTTCCAACTTCTGTGGGACCTGTTTTGTGCTGTTTTGTTTTTGAGACAGGGTTTCTCTTTGTAGCCCTGGAGGTCCTGGAACTCACTCTGTAGACCAGGTTGGCCTCGAACTCACAGAAATCTACCTGACTCTGCCTCGCAAGGGCTGGAATTAAAGGAGTGCACCACCACCCAGGTTAATACTGTGTCTTTTGAGACTAAACTTGGTCAAATCTTGCCTATTCGAGCAGCAGTTTCACTTCCTGGTTAAAATCAGAAACAGGTTCGTCTTTGGAATACAATTTGATTGTGAGAAGTGTTCACTGTTGAGTCGGGACAGATTTTAAGTGGAGACTAAGCCTCTGCTGTGGAGGACTCACAACCTCCTGGAGCTCCAGTTCCAGGGAGCCAGTGGCCTCTTGTGGCCTCCCCAGGCTCCAGGCAGGCTGGTGATTGGCCTGAACAGGCTAGAAGCTAATCTAGGTGTGTCAGAATAGACCCTGTCTCCCGGCCAGTGGGGAACAACGTTAGACCTTTTCCATGCTGGGGCTGTGAGATGGCTGAGGTGCAAAGGTGCTTTCAGGCTAAGTGGAAGCTGACCTTGATTGCAGGGACCCGGAGAGTGGGAGGAGAGACCTGATTCCTGACTGTTGCCCTCTAACCTCCTTGCCTGTGCACACAAACAACAAAGATAAAACAAAATGAGAAGCCCTAGGGAGAATTCCAGCAGGTAGTTTAAGGTTCTATCTTGGTAGCCGGGCAGTGGTGGCACACACCTTTAATCCCAGCACTTGGGAGGAAGAGTCAGGTGGATTTCTGAGTTTGAGGCCAGCCTGGTCTACAGAGTGAGTTTCAGGACAGTCAGGGCTACACAGAGAAACCCTGTCTCGAAAAAAAAAAAAAAAAAAAGGGTTCTATCTTGGCATTGGGGGCAGCAGCCTCTGCTAAAATTGGCAACAGAAAATTGAGAAAAGAGGAAGCATTTACTGGAAATGGGGTTGCTTTCTCCCCCAGGATTTGTTTTCCCTAATCACAGTGCCCCCATTTGCAGGCCCTCTCTCCTGGAGCAGGGAGTCTGTGTCCTAGCACTCAAGAGCCCCCCCACCCCAGCTTATGTGCTGCTGAGCATGGAGGCCAGGGTCTTGAGGACTCTAACAAAGAGTTTCATCCCTGCGGTCTCCCCCTGCACCTTACTGGGGATTCTAGGGGGAGGCTCCACTGTTGTCTTAGATTTTAAAAGACTGACATTTAGTAAGGGTTCTTAACATGTTTTAGTCTCTCTCCTAGTCTACTACCCACTAGAGGTAGTAGAAAAGAAAGGTTATTAGGAAGAGGGCAGTGAACCTGTTTACGAATAGTTCTTTTGGCTGGGTGGTGGTGGCGCACGCCTTTAATCCCAGCACTTAGGAGGCAGAGGCAGGTGGATTTCTGAGTTTGAGGCCAGCCTGGTCTACAGAGTGAGTTCCAGGACGGCCCCGGCTACACAGAGAAACCCTGTCTTGAAACCGTCTCCCCGCAAAAAGAAATAGTTCTTTTATACCAGCAGTCCAGTTCAGTAGTGTCAGGATAGCCAATAGGAATCTTCAGCAGTGGCACCACCCAGCAGAAACAGCCAGGCCTCAGCTGAATCAGCACGAGTCAGCAGGAGCCACCAGGACCAGCAGGACCCCAGGAGAAGTTCTCTGCCATGCCTTTGATCAGTGAAGACCCAAGACCAATGAAGCACTGCAAAGTTAGCTAAGCAAGCACTCTCTCACTGTCTCTCCAAACATATATCTTCCCATGGGTATTGTCTCACCACGTGAGCCTGTCTCAGCAGACATCACTCTGCCAGTCGGCCTGAGTCTGCAGAAGTGGCAAGAAGCTGCTAGAACACCACTGGAAGTTTTTGGTGTTTCTTGTTACGAAGTCACGGCAAACAATAACCATTAAGGAACAGTAAGGCATACCTTCTCGCATCATCAAAAGGGTCTTTTTTTTTTTTTAAATATCCTGTGTCTTTTATGTGTTTGCTTTAGCAGAACATCTTTTTAACTCTCGGTTTTAGGAAAACACTCTTTTACATGTCTGCCCCAGCAAAATACTATCCGACAGAACTGATTTCTTTTTTTTTTTTTTGGTTTTTCGAGACAGGGTTTCTCTGTGTACTCCTGTGTAGTCCTGGCTATCCTGGAACTCACTCTGTAGACCAGGCTAGCCTCGAACTCTCGAACTCAGAAATCCACCTGCTTCTGCCTACCAAGTGCTGGGACTAAAGGCGTGTGCCACCACCGCCCGGCCCCAGAACTGACTTCTTAAAGAAACTACAAGTTTTTATTTTATATTTCCCTTTCTGTTTTTTTAAAGATTTATTTATTATATATATTTGAGTACACTATGGCTGTCTTTAGATACACCAGAAGAGGACATCAGATCCCATTAGATGGTTATGAGACACCATGTGGTTTCTGGGAATTGAACTCAAGACTTCTGGAAGAACAGTCACTGCTCTTAACCACTGAGCCATCTCTCCAGCCCCATATCCCTTTCTGTTTAAGAATATTTTTCTCAGCCGGGCAGTGGTGGCTCACGCCTTTAATCCCAGCAGTTGGGAGGCAGAGGCAGGCAGATTTCTGAGTTTGAGGCCAGCCTGGTCTACAGAGTGAGTTCCAGGACAGGCAGGGCTACACAGAGTAACCCTGTCTTGAAAAAAACAAAAACAAAAAACAAAACAAAAAAAAAGAATATTTTTCTCGCTGGACAGTGATGGCGCATGCCTTTAATCCCAGCACTTGGGAGGCAGAGGCAGACGAATTTCTGAGTTCGAAGCCAGCCTGGTCTAAAGAGTGAGTGGCAGGACAGCCAGGGCTACACAGAGAAACCCTGTCTCAAAAAACCAAAAAAAAAAAATTTTCTCTAATAATTTACATATAATAAAGATAATTATAAGGATCATCAAATTTTAAATAAGTAGGTTATGTAAATATAGTCAAATAATAGTCTGACAAAACAATCTTAAGTTTTTATTAATATATAATAATTAAAAAATTTTAATTCCTATTAATATATAATAAACCCTTCAGTTTTTATTAATATACAACAATTTAAATGAAATGACTGTATTTTGTCTTTTTTTTCAGAGCTGAGGACCAAACCCAGGGCCTTGTGCTTGCTGGGCAAGCACTCTACCACTGAGCTAAATTCCCAACCCCATGAAATGACTTTAAATTTTTATTAATATATAATAAAGCAAAAACCTTAAATTTTATTAATATTATTTTATTAAACAAAAAATTTATTTTGAATAATACATAATAATTAAGCAAAACAACTTACCATCTTTGATGATAGCGAGTATAACATCTCAAGTAACCAAAAGCACCCACCCCAACATAAGGAATTGGGAAAATAGTCTTTTTTATATATTTATTTTATTTTTGTTTAGTATTTTTTTAAAGATTGACTTATTTTATGTATATGAGTACACCATTGCTCTCTTCAGACACACCAGAAGAGGGCATCAGATCCCATTACAGATGGTTGTGAGCCACCATGTGGTTGCTGGGAATTGAACTCAGGACCTCTGGAAGAGCAGTCAGTGCTCTTAACCACTGAGCCATCTCTCCAGCCTTATATTTGTTCTTTGTTGAATTGTGGCAAAGAATTTTTGGTTTTGGGCCTCAAGGAAAAAAAAATGGTTAATCTGAAAAAAGACAGCTGTAGCATTTATTGTCCAGTCTTTGTGTTTGTTTATCTGTTCTCTGTGTGATCAGTTGTTAGGGCTAGCCCTGAAGACCTCCACAGAGGGGAGACCCTCTCTCAAGTCTCAGAAAGTCGCGACCACCCAGTAATCTGCTCGAGACACCATGTACCGGAGCAATTGCGAGGTTGTTTATTAGGGCGTGACAACTAGCTGCCAGTCAATTCGTATGCCCACGCAGGAGCTGAATTGACCCCGACAGCCAGTTTGAAAGGGGTTTTTAAGGGGAAAAACCACAAACCAAGGAATGAGGAGGGGGTGAGGGGGTTGCTAGGGTGGTATAACATAAAAATAGTGGAACATTCCAAAGGAACTCAACCTACGGGAGTCAGGATCAGGTGAAAACTCTCTGTACACTTATCTTTCTCAAGAATGTGGTCCTGGCCTGTCACTTCGGCCTTGCCCTGTCACTTTGGCCTTGCCCTGTCACTATGGTTCTCAGCTTGGTTCCACCTGGCTAAATTGCATTCTAGCCAGTTCCCGTAATTAGTCTGTCCACATTCTTAACTTGCTTCATGCCTCCATGTCTTTGTAAAGAAAGCCTAAAGAATATTTTATATCTAAAAAGGACTCTATATACCCAGTATCTATAATTTTTCACTCTACAGCCCTTTTGAAGTTGATTTTTGTTGTGGTAATTATTTAAAATGGCCTCTGGCTCAGCCCACTATCTAAGCTGCAGTGGCTCTGCCTAGCCCAGCCGCCATGTTTCTTGACCTGAGGCCACGTGCGCCAGAAACACCAGCCCTGCCACCCAGGAGACAAGACGTCAGCGTGGGAGACATCTCCCATGCTGTCTCTGTAAGGTTAGGCATTGCCTAGACCATCCCACCACCCACATGGGCCCAGTAGAAAGATGAGACTCTAATGCTTAAAGATTAATCAAAGGCTTATATATTTGGTAATGATCAGGAACAAGATACCCATACAATCAGAAGTGTAACCCAATACCCAACCTAGATATACCAACTACCTTTGACTGCTACAGACACATGAACATCCGCCCCATCCCCTCCCTCCTCCCTCCCTCCCCCGCCCTCCCTCCCCTCCCTCCCTCCCCCCTCTCTCTCTCTCTCTCTCTGTCTCTCTCTCTCTCTCTCTCTCTCTCTCTCTCTCTCGTTCTTCTCTCCTGTCTCCTAGCTCCTCATCTTCTTTTTTCCTCTTCCTCTCCCAACTCCTCCTCTTCCTCTCCTTACTCCTCCCACCTTAGCTCCTCCTACATGTATATTTTGGAGAAATGAGTTACTGAGACAGTCTGTGAATCACTTGGGCTATTTGTTTTGTGAAGACATCCATGTCTCAGATGATAATAGGTTTTTCTTGGTCTGATTTAATTTTTCCAAGTTTTGTTCGTAACTACACTTTTTAATTCTTTGTAGATAAATAAGCATAACCATGTCTCTATCTTAAAACTATTGTAGGTTTTTGTTTTTGTTTTTTTTTTCGAGACAGGGTTTCTCTGTGTAGCCCTGGCTGTCCTGGAACTCACTCTATAGACCAGGCTGGCCTCGAACTCAGAAATCCGCCTGCCTCTGCCTCCCAAGTGCTGGGATTAAAGGCGTGTGCCACCACCGCCCGGCCTTTAGGTTTATAATTTAATGCCAACACATCTTTATAGTATATTGGTTGGCCTAGTTCATTTTTTTGAAAACCTAGTTGTTCTAGGTTTCAGCAACACTAAGAAAATTTAGGCTGGGCGGTGGTGTCGCATACCTTTGATCCCAGCACTTGGGAGGCAGAGACGGACAGATTTCTGAGTTCGAGGCCAGCCTGGTCTACAGAGTGAGTTCCAGGACAGCCAGGGCTACACACAGAAACCCTGTCTCAAAAAACCAAAAAAAAAAAAAAAGAAAAGAAAAAAAAAGAAAAGAAAATTTAGAGTTAACTATTATTAAGTCTATCCCTAGAGGGGGTTT